>NW_001846106.1:0-1445 GCF_000001215.4 Drosophila melanogaster | reverse complement strand
GGACCAGTACGGGACCAGTACGGGAGCAGTACGGGACCAGTACGTGACCAGTACGGGACCAGTACGGACTAGTACGGGACCAGTACGGGACCAGTACGGGACCAGTACGGGACCAGTACGGGACCAGTACGGGACCAGTACGGGACCAGTACGGGACCAGAACGGGACCGAGTACGAAACCGAGTACGGGACCAGTACGGGACCAGTACGGGACCAGTACGGGACCAGTACGGGACCAGTACGGGACCAGTACGGGATCAGTACGGGACCAGTACGGGACCAGTACGGGACCAGTACGGGACCAGTACGGGACCAGTACGGGATCAGTACGTGACCAGTACGGGACCAGTACGTGACCAGCACAGGACCAGCACGGTACCAGTACGGGACCAGTACGGGACCAGTACGGGACCAGTACGGGACCAGCACGGGACCAGTACGGGACCAGTACGGGACCAGTACGGAACCAGTACGGGACCGAGTACGGAACCGAGTACGGAACCCAGTACGGAATCGAGTACGGGACCGAGTACGAGTACGGGACCAGTACGGGACCGAGTACGGAACCGAGTACGGGACCATTACGGAACCAGTACGGGACCGAGTACGGAACCGAGTACGGAACCCAGTACGGAATCGAGTACGGGACCGAGTACGAGTACAGGACCAGCACGGTACCAGTACGGGACCAGTACGTGACCAGTACGGGACCAGTACGGACTAGTACGGAACCGAGTACGGGACTAGTACGGGACCAGTACGGGACCAGTACGGGACCAGTACGGAACCAGTGCGGGACCGAGTACGGAATCGAGTACGGGACCGAGTACGAGTACGGGACCAGTACGGGACCAGTACGGGACCAGTACGTGACCAGTACGGGACCAGTACTGGACCAGAACGGGACCAGTACGGGACCGAGTACGGAACCGAGTACGGGGCCAGTACGGGACCAGTACGGGACCAGTACGGGACCGAGTACGGAACCGAGTACGGAACCCAGTACGGGACCGAGTACGAGTACGGGACCAGTACGGGACCAGTACGGGACCAGTACGGGAACAGTACGTGACCAGTACGGAACCAGTACGGGACCGAGTACGGAATCGAGTACGGGACCGAGTACGAGTACGGGACCAGTACGGGACCAGTACGGGACCAGTACGGGACCAGTACGGGACCACTACGGGACCGAGTACGGAACCGAGTACGGAACAGAGTACGCGACCAGTACGGGACCAGTACGGGACCAGTACGGGACCGAGTACTGGACCAGTACGGGACCAGTACGGGACCAGTACGGGACCAGTACGGGACCAGTACTGGACCAGAACGGGACCGAGTACGGAACCGAGTACTGGACCAGTACGGAACCAGTACGGGACCGAGTACGGAACCGAGTACGGAACCAAGTACGGAACCCGGGTACGGAATCGAGTACGGGA
>NW_001845437.1:0-2795 GCF_000001215.4 Drosophila melanogaster | reverse complement strand
TCGGTCCCGTACTCGATTCCGTACTGGGTTCCGTACTCGGTCCCGTACTGGTCCCGTACTGGTCCCGTACTGGTCCCGTACTCGGTTCCGTACTGGTTCCGTACTGGTCCCGTACTGGTCCCGTACTGGTCCCGTACTGGTCCCGTACTGGTCCCGTACTGGTCCCGTACTGGTCCCGTACTGGTCCCGTACTGGTCCCGTACTCGGTCCCGTACTGGTCCCGTACTGGTCCCGTACTGGTCCCGTACTCTGTTCCGTACTCGGTTCCCTACTGGGTTCCGTACTCGGTCCCGTACTCGGTCCCGTACTCGGTCCCGTACTGGTCCCGTACTGGTCCCGTACTGGTCCCGTACTGGTCCCGTACTCGGTTCCGTACTCGGTCCCGTACTGGTCCCGTACTGGTCCCGTACTGGTCCCGTACTCGGTTCCGTACTCGGTCCCGTACTGGTCCCGTACTGGTCCCGTACTGGTCCCGTACTCTGTTCCGTACTCGGTACCGTACTCGGTTCCGTACTCGGTTCCGTACTCGGTCCCGTACTGGTCCCGTACTGGTCACGTACTCGTACTCGGTCCCGTACTCGATTCCGTACTGGGTTCCGTACTCGCTTCCGTACTGGTCCCGTACTGGTCCCGTACTCGTACTCGGTCCCGTACTCGATTCCGTACTGGGTTCAGTACTCGGTTCCGTACTCGGTTCCGTACTCGGTCCCGTACTGGTTCCGTAATGGTCCCGTACTCGGTCCCGTACTGGTCCCGTACTGGTCCCGTACTGGTCCCGTACTGGTCCCGTACTCGGTCCCGTACTGGTCCCGTACTCTGTTCCGTACTCGGTTCCGTACTCGGTCCCGTACTGGTCCCGTACTGGTCCCGTACTGGTCCCGTACTGGTCCCGTACTCGGTTCCGTACTCGGTTCCGTACTCGGTCCCGTACTGGTCCCGTACTCGGTCCCGTACTGGTCCCGTACTGGTCCCGTACTGGTCCCGTACTGCTACCGTACTGGTCCCGTACTGGTCCCGTACTGGTCCCGTACTCGTACTCGGTCCCGTACTCGATTCCGTACTGGGTTCAGTACTCGGTTCCGTACTCGGTTCCGTTCTCGGTCCCGTACTGGTTCCGTAATGGTCCCGTACTCTGTTCCGTACTCGGTCCCGTACTGGTCCCGTACTGGTCCCGCACTGGTACCGTGCTGGCCCTGTGCTGATCACGTACTGGTCCCGTACTGGTCCCGTACTGGTCCCGTACTGGTCCCGTACTGGTATCGTGCTGGTCCTGTGCTGGTCACGTACTGGTCCCGTACTGGTCCCGTACTTGTCCCGTACTGGTCACGTACTCGTACTCGGTCCCGTACTCGATTCCGTACTGGGTTCCGTACTCGCTTCCGTACTGGTCCCGTACTGGTCCCGTACTGGTCCCGTACTCGTACTCGGTCCCGTACTCGATTCCGTACTGGGTTCCGTACTCGCTTCCGTACTGGTCCCGTACTGGTCCCGTACTCGTACTCGGTCCCGTACTCGATTCCGTACTGGGTTCAGTACTCGGTCCCGTACTGGTCCCGTACTCTGTTCCGTACTCGGTTCCGTACTCGGTCCCGTACTGGTCCCGTACTGGTCCCGTACTGGTCCCGTACTGGTCCCGTACTCGGTTCCGTACTCGGTTCCGTACTCGGTCCCGTACTGGTCCCGTACTCGGTCCCGTACTGGTCCCGTACTGGTCCCGTACTGGTCCCGTACTGGTACCGTACTGGTCCCGTACTGGTCCCGTACTGGTCCCGTACTGGTCCCGTACTGGTCCCGTACTGGTCCCGTACTGGTCCCGTACTGGTCCCGTACTCGGTCCCGTACTCGGTCCCTTACTGGTCCCGTACTGGTCCCGTACTGGTGCCGTACTCGTACTCGGTCCCGTACTCGATTCCGTACTGGGTTCCGTACTCGGTTCCGTACTCGGTCCCGTACTGGTCACGTACTCGTACTCGGTCCCGTACTCGATTCCGTACTGGGTTCCGTACTCGCTTCCGTACTGGTCCCGTACTGGTCCCGTACTGGTCCCGTACTCGTACTCGGTCCCGTACTCGATTCCGTACTGGGTTCCGTACTCGGTTCCGTACTCGGTCCCGTACTGGTCCCGTACTGGTCCCGTACTGGTCCCGTACTGATCCCGTACTGGTCCCGTACTCGTACTCGGTCCCGTACTCGATTCCGTACTGGGTTCCGTACTCGGTTCCGTACTCGGTCCAGTACTGGTCCCGTACTGGTCCCGTACTGGTCCCGTACTGGTCCCGTACTCGGTCCCGTACTGGTCCCGTACTGGTCCCGTACTCGGTCCCGTACTGGTCCCGTACTGGTCCCGTACTGGTCTCGTACTGGTCCCGTACTGGTCCCGTACTGGTCCCGTACTGGTCCCGTACTGGTCTCGTACTGGTCCCGTACTGGTCCCGTACTGGTCCCGTACTCGGTCCCGTACTGGTCCCGTACTGGTCCCGTACTGGTCCCGTACTGGTCCCGTACTGGTCCCGTACTGGTCCCGTACTGGTCCCGTACTCTGTTCCGTACTCGGTTCCGTAGTCGGTCCCGTACTGGTCCCGTACTGGTCCCGTACTGGTCCCGTACTGGTCCCGTACTCTGTTCCGTACTCTGTTCCGTACTCGGTTCCGTACTCGGTCCAGTACTGGTCCCGTACTGGTCCCGTACTCGTACTCGGTCCCGTACTCGATTCCGTACTGGGTTCCGTACTCGGTTCCGTACTCGGTCCCGTACTGGTTCCGTACTCGGTCCCGTACTCGATTCCATACTGGGTT
>NW_001846243.1:0-1323 GCF_000001215.4 Drosophila melanogaster | reverse complement strand
AAATTTACCCAAAAATTGATTTCCCTAAATCCTTCAAAAAGGATAGTAATCGTTAGCGCTGGTAATAAGCTGTTAAAAACCGTTATTCTTACATCTATATGACCATTTTAGACGAGTAATGACGAAAATTTCGTTTGTAAATATAAACTTTTTGGCAAAATCCGTTTTTCCAAATTTCGGTCATCAAATAATCAATTTTTTTGCCACAACTTTAAAAATAATTGTCTGAATACTGAATGTTAAGCATCGCTGAGCTCGTAATTAAATTTACAATCAAACTGTCTTCAAAAATGTAAATAAATTTTTTTTGGCTTTATCTTGCAAATTTTTATGGGGGGTCATTACAAAAAATACGAAAATTGACACAAAAATTGATTTCCCTAAATCCTTCAATAAGTGATAGTAATCGTTAGCGCTGGTAATAAGCTGTTTAAAACCGTTATTCTTACATCTATATGACCATTTTAGCCAAGTAATGACGAAAATTTGTAAATATCAACTTTTTGGCAAAATCCGTTTTTCCAAATTTCGGTCATCAAATAATCAATTTTTTTGCCACAACTTTAAAAATAATTGTCTGAATACGGAATGTTAAGCATCGCTGAGCTCGTAATTAAATTTACAATCAAACTGTCTTCAAAAATGTAAATAAATTTTTTTTGGCTTTATATTGCAAATTTTTATGGGGGGTCATTACAAAAAATACGAAAATTGACACAAAAATTGATTTCCCTAAATCCTTCAATAAGTGATAGTAATCGTTAGCGCTGGTAATAAGCTGTTTAAAACCGTTATTCTTACATCTATATGACCATTTTAGCCGAGTAATGACGAAAATTCCGATTGTAAATATCAACTTTTAGGCAAAATCCGTTTTTCCAAATTTCGGTCATCAAATAATCAATTTTTTTTTTTGCCACAACTTTTAAAATAATTGTCTGAATACGGAATGTTAAGCCTCGCTGAGCTCGTAATTAAAATTAAAATCAAACTGTGTTCAAAAATGAAAATTATTTTTTTGCCATACTCTGCAAATTTTTATGGGGGGTCATTACAAAAAATACGAAATTTGACCCAAAAATTGATTTCTCTAAATCCTTCAAAAAGTGATAGTAATCGTTAGCTGTTCAAAACCGTTATTCTTATATCTGTTAGTGATTTACCGTACGATCAGGACAACCGTTATGTGCTTCTAGACCGACCGAGCAAATAAACACAGGAACGTAGTGGTGTAGTTGACGGTTTAATTGAAACTGAGTAATAGGAATTTCACAATGACTTCTTAAGCTATAATTGAGCGTTGCCAGATCAAAACATATACAG
>NW_001845525.1:0-2556 GCF_000001215.4 Drosophila melanogaster | reverse complement strand
GACAAATTTTCACATATTTTGTAACATCATCAAAATTTGCACACTATGTCAAAGAAATTTAATTTCCATTTTTGAACACAGTTTGATTGGAAATTTAATTACGAGCTCAGCGACGTATGAGTTTCCATATTCAGACAATTATTTTTAAAGTTGGGGCAGAAAAGACTGATTATTTGATGACCGAAATTTGGAAAAACGGATTTTGCCAAAAAGTTGATATTTACAAACGAAATTTTTGTCATAACTTGGCTAAAAAGGGTCATATAGATGCAAGAATAACTGTTTTGAGCAGTTAATTACCAGTGCTGACGATCCCTATTACTTTTTGAAGGATTTAGAGAAATCAATTTTTTGGCAAATTTTCACATATTTTGTAACATCATCAAAATTTGCACACTTTGTCAAAGAAATTTAATTTCCATTTTTGAACACAGTTTGATTGGAAATTTAATTACGAGCTCAGCGACGTATGAGTTTCCATATTCAGACAATTATTTTTAAAGTTGTGGCAGAAAAGACTGATTATTTGAACCGAAACTTGGAAAACCGGATTTTGCCAAAAAGTTGATATTTACAAACGGAATTTTTGGTATAACTTGGCTAAAAATGGTCATATAGATGCAAGTATAACTGTTTTGAGCAGTTAATTACCAGTGCTAACGTTCCCAAAAACTTTTGGAAGGATTTAGCGAAATCAATTTTTGGGCAAATTTTCATATTTTTTGTAAAATTATCAAATTTTGCAAAATATGTCAAAAGAATTCAATATTCATTTTTGAACACAGTTTGATTGGAAATTTAATTACGAGTTCAGGTATGACATTCCATACTCAGACAAATATTTTTAAAGTTGTGGCAGAAAAAATTGATTATTTGACCGAAACTTGGAAAACCGGATTTTGCCAAAAAGTTGATATTTACAAACGGAATTTTTGTCATAACTTGGCTAAAAATTGTCATATAGATGCAAGAATAACTGTTTTGAGCAGTTAAATACCAGTGCTAACAATCCTTTTTACTTTTGGAGGGATTTAGCGAAATCAATATTTGGGCAAATTTTCATATTTTTTGTAACATCATAAAAATTTGCAAAATATGCCAAAGAAATTTAATTTCCATTTTTGATCACAGTTTGATTGGAAATTTAATTACGAGCTCAGCGAGGTATGAGATTCGACATTCAGACAATTATTTTTAAAGTTGTAGCAGAAAACACTGATTATTTGATGACCGAAATTTGGAAAAACGGATTTTTCCAAAAAGTTGATTTTTACAAATGGAATTGCTGTCATAACTTGGCTAAAACTGGGCATATAGATGTAAGAATAACTATTTTGTGCAGCTTATTACCATTGCTAACGATCCCTATTACTTTTTGAAGGATTTAGGGAAATCAATTTTTGGGCAAATTTTCACATATTTTGTAACATCATCAAAATTTGCAAAATATGTCAAAGAAATTTAATTTCCATTTTGGACCACAGTTTGATTGGAAATTTAATTACGAGCTCAGCGAGGTATGAGATTCCAAATTCAGACAATTATTTTTAAAGTTGTGTCAAAAAAAACTGGTTATTTGATGACCGAAATTTGGATAAACGGATTTTGCCAAAAAGTTGATATTTAGAAACGGAATTTTCGTCATAACTTGGCTAAAAAGTGTCATATAGATGCAAGAATAACTGTTTTGAGCAGTTAAATACCAGTGCTAACGATCCTTTTTACTTTTGGAGGGATTTAGCGAAATCAATATTTGGGCAAATTTTTATATTTTTTGTAACATCATCAAAGTTTGCAAAATATGTCCACACTATTTAAGTTCTATTTTTGAACATATATTAATTGTAAATTTATTTACGAGCTAAGCGAGGTATGACATTCCGTATTCAGACAATTATTTTGAAAGTTGTGGCAAAAAACTGATTATTTGATGACCGAAATTTGGATAAACGGATTTTGCCAAAAAGTTGATATTTAGAATCGGAATTTTCGTCATACCTTGGCTAAAAAGGGTCATATAGATGCAATAATAACTGTTTTGCGCAGCTAATTACCAGTGCTGACGATCCCTATTACTTTTTGAAGGATTTAGGGAAATCAATTTTTCTGCAAATTTTCACATATTTTGTAACATCATCAAAATTTGCACACTATGTCAAAGAAATTTAATTTCCATTTTTGAACACAGTTTGATTGGAAATTTAATTACGAGCTCAGCGAGGTATGAGTTTCCAAATTCAGACAATTATTTTTAAAGTTGTGGCAGAAAAGACTGATTATTCGATGACCGAAATTTGGAAAAACGGATTTTGCCAAAAAGTTGATATATAACAAACGAACTTTTTGTCACAACTTGGCTAAAAAGGGTCATATAGATGCAAGAATAACTGTTTTGAGCAGTTAATTACCAAGTGCTGACGATCCCTATTACTTTTTGAAGGATTTAGGGAAATCAATTTTTTGGCAAATTTTCACATATTTTGTAACATCATCAAAATTTGCACACTTTGAAAGAAAGAAATTTAATTTCCATTTTTGAACACAGTTTGATTGGAA
>NW_001846860.1:0-1107 GCF_000001215.4 Drosophila melanogaster | reverse complement strand
CTTCTGGCAGAGCACGCGGTGGAGCAGCCATCCTCATCAGGAGCGGTATTCAATACCTAGAGCTGCCCGCGTTTCAGCAAGACTGGGCACAATGTCCTGTCATCAGGATTGCCAGCCCGCAAGGAGATTTAGACATTGGAGCGGTCTACTTTCCCCCCAGATACCGCATAACAGCATCTCACCTCAGTGAGTTCTTCGAGCATTTTGGGCCCCGCTTCATAGCAGCTGGAGATTATAACGCCAAACATTCTTGGTGGGGATCGCGCGCCAACAACCCCAAAGGGAAAACTCTGTTTGGGTACCTGCAACGCCACCGACTGGACTGCCACTCCACTGGCGAGCCCACTCACTGGCCAACGAATCCCCTCAATACTCCAGACCTGCTGGACTTTGCTGTGTCGAAAGGCATAGGGCATGCGAAGATCAGCTGCACAACAAATGCTGATCTCCTGTCAGACCCCGCTCAGAAGGCTCACTGGAAAATATACCGACGCCGCCAAGTTCGCGTCCTGGATGCTCTCCACCGTCAATCCGAACCCCATCCTCAACACACCCACGGACATTGATGAAGCTATCGGGAATCTCACCAGGCAGATGCAAAACGCTGCGGAATTCGCAAGCCCACCGCCACCAAAGACTGCGAGAACACCTAGCAGGGACCTCCACCTCTGGTCCCCGGAAATTGCGGCACTCGTGACTGAGAAGAGGCGTCTCAGGAGAGTTTGGTTCTTGACGCGCAATCCAAGAGACAAAACAGCGCTCAATCACGCCACAAAGGTGTTGAAGGACAAGATCTCCAGCCTACGCCAGGACTCCTTCCTCAGATTCCTCGAGGAACTCTCTCCCGGGGACCCAGACCACAATCTGTGGAACGTCACCCGCCACATTAAACGACCAGCCAAAAAGGTTTCCGCAGTGCGCAAAGCAGATGGATCCTGGTGCCGTTCGGATGCTGAAAGAGCAGAAGCTTTCGCCGAACACCTTTACAACGCCTTCTCTCCGTTCGACTGCTGCACTGCCGAAGAACATGCTGAAACAGCCCGGTTTCTCAATAGCCCAAGCTCTCCCGGTCCCCCGTTGGAACCAGTCGACCCTGAGGAAGTTGCG
>NW_001846093.1:0-1461 GCF_000001215.4 Drosophila melanogaster | reverse complement strand
CTGATTGTTTGATGACCGAAACTTGGAAAAACGGATTTTGGCAAAAGGTTGATATTTACAAACGGAATTTTTGTCATAACTTGGCTAAAAATGGTCATATAGATGCAAGAATATCTGTTTTGAGAAACTAATTACCAGCGCTAACGATCCCTATCACTTTTTGAAGATTTAGGGAAATCAGATTGGGCCAATTTTCGCATTTTTTGTAAGGGTCATAAGGGTCATCAAAATTTGGAAAAAATGTCCAAAAAAATTTAATTTCCATTTTTGAACACATTTTGATTGGAAATTTTATTACGAGCTCAACGAGGTATGGCATTCCATATTCAGACAATTATTTTTAAAGTTGTGACAAAAGAACTGATTGTTTGATGACCGAAACTTGGAAAAACGGATTTTGGCAAAAAGTTGATATTTACAAACGGAATTTTTGTCATAACTTGGCTAAAAATGGTCATATAGATGCAAGAATATCTGTTTTGAGAAACTAATTACCAGCGCTAACGATCCCTATCACTTTTTGAAGATTTAGGGAAATCAGATTGGGCCAATTTTCGCATTTTTTGTAAGGGTCATAAGGGTCATCAAAATTTGGAAAAAATGTCCAAAAAAATTTAATTTCCATTTTTGAACACATTTTGATTGGAAATTTTATTACGAGCTCAACGAGGTATGGCATTCCATATTCAGACAATTATTTTTAAAGTTGTGACAAAAGAACTGATTGTTTGATGACCGAAACTTGGAAAAACGGATTTTGGCAAAAAGTTGATATTTACAAACGGAATTTTTGTCATAACTTGGCTAAAAATGGTCATATAGATGCAAGAATATCTGTTTTGAGAAACTAATTACCAGCGCTAACGATCCCTATCACTTTTTGAAGATTTAGGGAAATCAGATTGGGCCAATTTTCGCATTTTTTGTAAGGGTCATAAGGGTCATCAAAATTTGGAAAAAATGTCCAAAAAAATTTAATTTCCATTTTTGAACACATTTTGATTGGAAATTTTATTACGAGCTCAACGAGGTATGGCATTCCATATTCAGACAATTATTTTTAAAGTTGTGACAAAAGAACTGATTGTTTGATGACCGAAACTTGGAAAAACGGATTTTGGCAAAAATTTGATATTTACAAACGGAATTTTTGTCATAACTTGGCTAAAAAGGGTCATATAGATGTAAGAATAACTGTTTTGAGAAACTAATTACCAGCGCTAACAATCCCTATCACTTTTTGAAGATTTAGGGAAATCAGTTTGTGCCAATTTTCGCATTTTTTGTAAGGGTCATCAAAATTTGGAAAAAATGCCCAAAAAATTTAATTTTCATTTTTGAACCCAGTTTGATTGGAAATTTTATTACGAGCTCAACTAGGTATGGCATTCCATATTCAGACAATTATTTTTAAAGTTGTGGCAAAAAAAAACCTGATTGTTTGATGACTGAAATTCGGAA
>NW_001846552.1:0-1188 GCF_000001215.4 Drosophila melanogaster | reverse complement strand
AGATCCTAACTCGGATTGAGACATGGCTGGCCACATATGGGGCATTTGTCATGGTTCTTAAGGTAATTGTCAAGGCAATGTTTGTGAAAAGAATGTTTACGACGGGTTTTAACCAAATCCAGATTACGTACTGGCCAGTTGCAGATGGTGCATGTCACCGACGCATCCGTATCTACGTCAACTAAATTTTCATTACTTCGCATCATCACTTTCGAAGCTTCTAGAAAAATATATAAAGTCTAACAAGTCTAACAAGTCTAACAATTCCTCTCGTTAGAACAAGAAAAATAAGCGGTAAGATCCAACGATCAAAGATAAGCGAAAAAAGATAATGTGTACGCGCTAAGATCCAACGATCAACGCTAAGCGACAAAAAGATAAAAGTTAAGCGACCAAAAATAATACCTGCGGGTCTTACCCTGAGTAGCAAAGCAGTAGGTTGTATAATTCAATAGGTACGAAAAGCTAACGGGGTGTGCATACAGAGTTGTCAAATAAATGTCATTTATTTATTTATGAACTCTTACCACTTAGAAGAGTAACTAGCCGGCTAGAAAAATCTCGATCCTAAATGATAAGGGGGTAATTTTTGAATAGTGAAATCCTGGTATAGAACCGACTTTAAATCAGAACTATAATTCCTAAGAACCAATTACTCAAATTAGAATGTTCTTTTTTTAACAATAATGTTCGATTATTACCGAACTGATAGAAAAAAAAACATATAAAAGCATAACATTTCCTCCGGTATGGCTCCGGAACTCTCCAGATATCATAAATTCCAGGACGGAATATGAAATACCTAACTGAAACTAAGAGTGGATGGATTGTTTATTAACGGGAAGCTCGGTTGTCAAACGACAAGTGCCTAATCAGGCATCGGGCTGTCCCACGTTTGGGCGCCAATTATAACTCTAACGAACACACTCATAGAGCGTTGTCCACCCCAACACACTCTGTCTACTATTTTTACCGGCATACTCAGGGAAAATGGGCGTGGGTTTTGTGTTGAGATGAACAAGAGTGTCACAGCTACAATACTGTAGACAGAGATACGGTAGATTAAAAAAAAACGATAACCAAACGGTTAAGAAGCGGACCTAAAAGTGTACCTATTGAAGATGAGGCCCAGATGTTATTGGCCTTATTCTATAAATCACAAAGCTACTAGTGATATCGACGTGACAT
>NW_001846127.1:0-1422 GCF_000001215.4 Drosophila melanogaster | reverse complement strand
CCTGGTATAGAACCGACTTTAAATCAGAACTATAATTCCTAAGAACCAATTACTCAAATTAGAATGTTCTTTTTTTTAACAATAATGTTCGATTATTACCGAACTGATAGAAAAAACATATAAAAGCATAACATTTCCTCCGGTATGGCTCCGGAACTCTCCAGAGATCATAACTTCCAGGACGGAATATGAAATACCTAACGTAAACTAAGAGTGGATGGATTGTTTATTAACGGGAAGCTCGGTTGTCAAACGACAAGTGCCTAATCAGGCATCGGGCTGGCCCCACGTTGGGCGCCAATTATAACTGTAACGAACACACTCATAGAGCGTTGTCCACCCCAACACACTCTGTCTACTATTTTTACCGGCATGCTCAGGGAAAATGGGAGTGGGTTTTGTGTTGAGATGAACAAGAGTGTCACAGCTACAATACTGTAGACAGAGATACGGTAGATTAAAAAAAAAACGATAACCAAACGGTTAAGAAGCGGACAAGAAAGTGTACCTATTGAAGATGAGGCCCAGATGTTATCGGCCTTATTCCATACCCACCCTACCTGTGGAATCCATTCGGACTCCACCCTAATACAACCACTGCTTTACATACCCTTTGGTGCCCAACAAGACATCAGATTAGTTCATTTTGGACCCCATATAATTGAAGATAAAGATAATATTCCGATACATTTTCCTAAACCTAATCCTTAAACTAAAAATTACGTTATTTACGTTAAGGAAATCTCTTATTGAGTAATTTTGCTTATCAACGATAAAATAAAGGAAAAATAATCAAGATAGGAATGCAAATACTGGTATTTAAGTTTACATTAATGCTTTTGTTTATTTGGCTTACTTTACGTTAGAATTATGTATGATTAATGTATATTTAAACTTTAAACTTCTTTAAATTAAGAGATCTAGATGTATGATTAATTAAGACAAGGTACTTTAAGCACACTGTTTAGGAATATCTGACTTTTTATATATATGCTTGTGTGTTTTTATTATTTTTGTTCCGTACTCACACACTTTCCATCGATGTCAGCAGGCCTGATGACTGTTGATGATTTGCTGTAGGTATATAAATCGGGAAAATCACATATATATACTTGTCAGATCTCCCACAAGTTAAGCTAAATTAGAATCGTAGAAATTTATAAGTAAATACTTTTAGGTAAAATTAACACAAATATGAAAAACTATTCTAAAGATACCTAAGACTGGACACGATCATTCGTGTTGCGGCTGCTTCAGGTTCGCAACATACGCAGCGACAAGACCAGCAGCCTGGGGCTCGTGTTGTGCACACATATTCTTGGAATGCGCACGGATGAAGAAGACACCAAGTTGACTTGTGCATAAAATGGATGCACGGCGATCTGCTTCCTGCGTGCGGCGATGAAGAGTAGAAAAAAAAAG
>NW_001847064.1:0-1053 GCF_000001215.4 Drosophila melanogaster | reverse complement strand
TTCTAAGAGTTTTCTCCCCCCGAGATGCATAACTGACTCGTGTACGTTGTTGACAGCGGACCACCTAAACTGCTTTGGGATTATGGGCAGACATCGAGTCTTTCCATTTCTTTGAATTTTTCGGTACAGAGTTCCAGACCGTAGTTCATAAGTCTTGGCCAAATCCTCGGACAATTCATTATTACGCAATGGAAGAAGTTTCTTCGTCTCTTTGCTGTTCAGCCAATAACCAGTTGTCGTATATTTTTGTCAGATTCATATGCCTTTCGACTACGCCTATGGAATTCTTGACAATTTTTGGAACCGGATTCCGAGACAGAAAGTCAACATGAGCCAAATCGGGAAACTTCAACAGACAATATAGATTTTTCGTTAAACATAGTAAGAGATTTTGATGTTATTGTCACACCGACTTCCTGGCTCAAAATATCTCGACCAATCAGAAATCACGGAAAGCTGAACTAGCAAAACTACGACCTTGATCAGCAATAAGTCGGGAGGGGACACCGAATAATGATATAACAGACCTCACTGCCTTAATGCAACTATCGGTGTCTAGCTTCGTAGTATGAGAGAGATAGACAAATTTGGTAAATGCGTCTATCATCACAATTATATACTCCTTCTGGTCGCTTTTTCCGCTAAGTTTACCTGTAATATCCACATGAACCGTATGCCACGGGATGTCAATTTTAGGAATGGGATGGAGTTCGGATTGTATTTTGCCAGACGGAGGTTTTGATAATCTACAAGTGATACAGTTGTCCACAAATTGGCGAACATACTTAGACATTTTATCGAACCAATAGAACTCGTACATTTTCTCAAGAGTTTTCTCCCACCCGAGATGCATAACTGACTCGTGTACGTTGTTGACAGCGGACCACCTAAACTGCTTTGGGATTATGGGCAGACATCGAGTCTTTCCATTTCTTTGAATTTTTCGGTACAGAGTTCCAGACCGTAGTTCATAAGTCTTGGCCAAATCCTCGGACAATTCATTATTACGCAATTTAGAGATAATGGAAGAAGTTTCTTCGTCTCTTTGCTGTT
>NW_001844964.1:8856-12536 GCF_000001215.4 Drosophila melanogaster | reverse complement strand
TCGATGAAGCCCAGTAAGTTTCACGCGTGGTCAAAAGTTTGGCGAAAAACAATACAGACCGCCTTGGCGACGCAGCCACTAAGACTTCTATCTCCAAATGTGGGACCGGCAGCGACGCAGTTAAAGGAAACTATCACTTGTCAGTATTTGCCTTGAAAAACTATTATCCAAACCACACGATGCTCGTGGAGTTTTAATCATGGATTTTGCATAAAGTTAAACTGCACTCGATCACGCCTTCACGAAAAGAGAATGGAAGTATGCAAATCATATGTGACCGTAGCTTGCTATAATCCTACTCGGGAATTTTGTGGTATTTTTATAGGGCAATATTCAATTTTGCCAGGATTTGAATTTGGCTAAAATGGTTCGTTACCAAATAAGTGCGGTAGCACATATAAGGTTGCCATTTGGCTCGACTCCCACAACCACAGATTTGATTTTTAGTCCCTGTGACTAACAATAAAAACTGAAAAAGGAGTCAAAAGCAATTACCAAATGTCCTTGGCATGAAATCTACCAATTTCCTTGCCGTTCATGTCCTCTAAGAGATCTATTGATTGACCAATCCTTTCTTTGACTCGGGCCTTAACACCGACAGGAGCGAGTTTCGCGTTAAAATTATTCGCTGCATTACTTGGAACGAAATTTCTTTTAACAACTTCTTGACCAACCTCAAAATATCGGGGTCTTGCTCGAAGATTGTAAGACTTTTGGTTTGTCTCATAAGCCTTATTCAAATGTTTGGCAATGTTGGAGCGAATTCTTTGAAATTCGTCAGTTCTTGATAATGTTACGTCACCTTCTGTGAGTAAATTAAGTTTGCGCAACAGTTTGTAGTCATTACAGTGGGATATCATGTGTTTACCGAAAACAACCTGATAAGGCGATATACCAATAGATTGGTGAATCGAGTTACGAAGAGAACAGTTGATGCTACTGAGGAACACGTCCCATTCGCGATGGTCAGAGCGAATGTAAGCTCTTAAAGCAGCGTTTATAGAACGGTTAACTCTCTCAGCTCCGTTGGATTGTGGAGCATATGCACCAGTAAACAAATGACGAACGCCATATTTCGAAAGAAAGTCAGAGAAATCACGGCTTTTAAATTGAGTTCCGTTGTCACTCACGACTGTTTCGGGTACACCAAAGCATGAAAATAGTTCATCCCGCAATATACTGATGATCACTTTAGTGTTGAACTTTCTCACAGCTTTTAAAAAGGTAAATTTGGAAAAGTGATCCAGAAAAATCAGTATACCAATGTTGCCGGATTTTGATCTGGGAAATGGGCCGATAAAATCAAGATAGTTATTGAAAAATTGTATCGCTTTGCACTTGTGCTCCCATTGGTGGTTTTAAAGAACGATTGGGATATTTAGTGGTCTGACACGTCTCGCAATTTCGAATGTAATCACGTTGATAACCATGTTTGGCCAGTAAAAACGCCGTCTAATACGCTCTAAGCATTTAGCCATTCCACAATGTGCAGATGTTGGTTGATCATGAGCCGAACTCATTACGCTATGGCGCAACGACTCAGGTACAAGCAATTTCCAGCAATCGTCTGGTGAAACGTCAGTACAATTGGGGAATGTTGCCCGATGATAAATATAGTCATCACTGACTTAAAAATCAGGTAATTTTTGAGACACTAATTTATCTCTGAGAGCAGAGTAATTTTCCGATTGAAATGCACTGGAAGATAAATCAATTTTTGAATGGACTTCAAGGTCTATTGCAGCAATATCGTCAACATCCTCGAACGATCGAGACAAAGCGTCCGCAACCACATGACTGCATTTAATTTTCTTGCATCGAGACAAAATCGCACCTTGCCTGGTTTGATATGCAATGTAACTGGAGATGACCAAGGCGATGAAGGTGCCTCTTCAATGACATCCACCTTAATCATGCGATCGATTTCTATACACAAAAGTTTTTCTTTAGCAGGCGAAAGTGGATAAAATCGTTGTTTGATTGGTTTCGCATTGGATGTATCGATATTGTGCTCTATCAGGTTATTGCTATGCTATTTCTTTCTGCAATTTTAATTTTTGTGAATCAGACAATCGTGCGCGAGTAGAGTCTTCTTCGGGTTCAAAGTTGATTTCGTTGATCAAAACTGTTTGCTTAATAGAAATTCCAAACGTATACCTGAAATTCATTCCGCATATTACGCTTTGCTTTATGGAAGGGACTATTAAGAATTCGAAGTTATTATCAACTGAGTTGTAAGTCAAGGGAATTTGTATAGTGCCTGCAACATTTTGCGTTTGGCCATCAGCAGTTCGCACAACCGATTTAAATTTATTAAATGGCTTGCTTGATATTAATTGTTGTGCTAGCTCACCACCTATAACACTTTTGTTGGCGCCACTGTCTAGGAGAGCTAAATGCGATTGACCAAATATGTCAATGTGTGTGAAAGGTCGAATATCGGTCTTATTTTGAACAATTGATGAAATCGTAAAACGGTTGAATGATCGTTTACGAATCCAAATTATTATGAAGTGACTTTTCCCTAAATATTTGCAATTTACGATTTGCATACTCCAGCACTTGCAAATGATATGGATTAAAAGTTTGGGATAATGTTACGTCAGGTTGAGTTGAGGGCAGAATGGAATGAACATCATTTGCCACAGAATTTGGTTCAGTTTGTATTTTCGAGGCTAACGGCGGACATTCGTTTTGTTCGCATAACGAATGCCCTGCTGAGAGTTTTCCGATGTCGATTTACATTTTGCGCAGTTGGGTTTATACACCTCCGGAGTTCCGCAACCATAACAAAAAATACGGCGTGTCTTAAGGCAATTCTGGTAACCGTGCCCTGATTCATCGCAGTTCCAGCACTTAATTTTCTCAGAAGTCCTAACGACACAAATCTCGTCCTCGACATCCTGTTCTTCCTCAGACTGATCTTCGGAATCATCTTCATGCAGGATTGCGTTAACAAAACGCTTGCTTGTGTTCGGACGTTGGATTTGCTTTGTCTGGGTGCTTCGAAAGAAATCTTCGTGACGATGACATTCCTTACGCAATGTTGCTAAGTTTGGGGTGTCTATGTGCAGTAATTCGTGCTTGATCTCCGGTTTGAGATTATGACGAACTTCGACAGTAATCTCACTGTCCTGCATTGGTTCACTAAGGGAATCTGCAATGGAAAGCATTGCATCCAAAAAATCATCAAAATTTTCTGTGCTACCCTCTTTACGGCGACGCATAGCAATTTTAATTTCACGATCAGATCTCTGATCTTGATATCTTTCCTTTAAACGCCTGCATAACACGTTCCAATTCATGTTATCCACCGATCTGTGAACACGCCAATAAAATGCTAAGGCCGGTCCTGCAAACATTAAATTAGCGAAATGGGAAAGAAGTTCGAAGTTTCCGTTCAGGCTTTGCGAAGTGAGACAATTTACGCGGTAAATAAAATCCTCAATGGCAATGTCGCTGGCTGAACCGCTGAATTTAATATGCCAATTTGATATAATATTGGAAATCCTATCAGGTCTATCCAAAGAAAGATCACTTCGATCGCTACGAAAGTCTGGTGAAGTCCTAACATGTGAGTCTTTCTGAGTTTATTTCGGGAGCGTCTCGACCGAAATTATTTTGTATATCTTGCTGCAGCTCACTCTGTCCATTATTTACAAATGTGGATTTATTCAATT
>NW_001844964.1:0-1666 GCF_000001215.4 Drosophila melanogaster | reverse complement strand
CCTCCGCGTGAATGGCGAGCTGATCACTGATTGGGGTGACTGCGCACGAGTGCTCCTTCGCAATTTCTTCCCAGTTGCGGAGTCCGAAGCACCGACTGCCATCGCGGAGGATGTCCCACCGGCCGAAGTATTCGAGGTTGATGCATGTGTTGCCCGGTTGAAGAGCAGGCGCTCTCCCGGGTTGGACGGCATCAATGGCACTATCTGCAAGGCAGTCTGGCGCGCCATACCTGAGCACCTAGCATCATTGTTTTCCCGATGCATCCGATTGGGATACTTTCCAGCCGAGTGGAAGTGCCCACGAGTCGTCTCGCTGCTCAAAGGGCCAGATAAGGACAAATGTGAGCCCTCCTCATATAGAGGAATATGCTTGCTACCAGTCTTTGGTAAGGTGCTCGAGGCCATCATGGTGAATCGTGTGAGAGAAGTTCTTCCGGAAGGCTGCAGATGCTAATTTGGATTTCGCCAAGGACGATGTGTGGAGGATGCTTGGAGGCACGTGAAGAGCAGTGTTGGCGCCAGCCCGGCGCAATACGTGCTCGGCACATTCGTGGACTTCAAAGGAGCATTCGACAACGTCGAATGGAGTGCTGCACTCTGCCGACTAGCCGACTTGGGATGCCGGGAAATGGGCTTGTGGCAGAGCTTTTTCTCCGGCCGAAGAGCAGTGATCCGAAGCAGTTCCGGTACTGTGGATGTACCGGTAACTAGAGGCTGCCCGCAATGATCAATCAGCGGCCCATTTATCTGGGACATACTGATGGATGTACTGCTTCAGCGTCTCCATCCGTATTGCCAGCTGAGTGCATACGCGGATGACTTGCTGCTTCTCGTCGAGGGAAATTCCCGAGCTGTGCTAGAAACGTGGTAGAAACGTGGGGAGCGGAAGTTGGCGTTGCCGTCTCGACTAGCAAGACGGTAATCATGCTGCTTTAAGGTGCCTTGAGACGTGCGCCTACGGTGAGGTTTGCTGGAGCGAACCTTCCGTATGTGCGTAGCTGTCGGTACCTTGGCATCACGGTCAGTGAAGGAATGAAATTCCTCACGCACATAGCTTCGCTTCGCCAGCGGATGACCGGAGTCGTTAGAGCATTGGCGCGTGTGCTTCGAGCCGACTGGGGCTTCAGTCCTCGAGCCAGGCGGACCATATATGACGGACTCATGGCACCTTGTGTGCTGTTTGGTGCCCCGGTATGGTATGACACCGCGGAACAAGTAGCTGCCCAGAGGCGACTAGCCTCCTGCCAGAGGCTAATCCTGCTTGGATGCCTTTCGGTATGCCGAACAGTGTCCACAGTGGCACTGCAGGTACTTGGTGGAGCTCCCCCGCTTGATCTGGCTGCTAAGTTATTAGCGGTCAAATACAAGCTAAAACGTGGATTCCCGCTGGAGGAGAACGACTGGCATTACGGCGAGGACATTGCGTGTCTAAGCTGGGAGCAGAGGAAGACTCGCCTAGAGGAGTGTTTAATCCAGAGTTGGGAGAACAGATGGGACGACGACAGCGAACCAGGACGGGTGACGCATAGGTTTATACCATACGTCACCCTTGCCTATCGGGATTCAAGTTTTGGATTCTCGATGAGGACGTCTTTCCTGCTTACAGGGCACGGGTCGTTCAATGCATTTTTGCACGGGAGAGCCCTCAGCGATACCACTGCTTGCG
>NW_001846540.1:0-1192 GCF_000001215.4 Drosophila melanogaster | reverse complement strand
TTCACGGCGGCAAGCTTAAATTTATTAAGTGCAGTCTGAGGAATCTGTCTACTTTTCAAAAGTGTGACCGGGCTCCAAAACTGCTTCCCTTCCATTTCGTATTTGTTCGATTATGCCCATCGGAGACGAGAAGAAGAAATTGTCCGCTGACAAGCCCAGGTCTATTTTTTCACCACAAGGGCCCAAGAGTCCAAGAATCCCAAGCATTTCGGTGAAAACGCCTGCGGAGATTTCCGACGACTGTGCTACTCCATCCAAAGCCACAGTACAGAGCACAGCTAAAATTATGGCTGCTTCCGATCTAGCGCTAGCCAAATTCATTTCGGTTTCTGACCGCTTAAGCGAATTTGAGGCTCGGATCAACACTCCGGAATCCGCAGCTCCAACCGTCACGATGCTTAGCGTCCGTCGCGACCAAGTCCGAAGCCTATGGGACAAGGTTGAAAAGGAATTCGACCTCTGCTCAGCAGGCGAAGCGGCAGCAACCAACATGCCTATTCTCAGGGCTAAATACAGTTATTGCTCTTCAGTCTATGAAAGGTGTGTTGCCCAGCTCGTTGATCAAATCGAGCAGGGCACGTCTCAGTCCATCCCAGACGCAAACGCTGCGCCCCAGGCCTACATTTCCTCTGGCTGTCGGTTGCCTCCATGCGATACAGAAGTTTTCGCAGGCGACTATCTTCGCTGGCCGACTTTCCGGGATCTTTTCACAGCCATTTATATCAATAATCCACGGCTGACTCCGGTTGAAAAGTTATTCCATTTGAATGCCAAAACAAGTGGCGACGCGCATGCCATAGTTTCGATTTCGCCTCTCACCAACGAGGGTTTCCGCTCTGCGTGGGAAAACCTAATAGAGCGTTTCGAAAATAAACGATTGTTGGTAAACAGTCAATTGAAAATACTGTTTAATGTGCAGTCGATACCACAGGAAACTGGGGCGGCCTTGAAGGTACTGCAAAGTACTGTTCAAGGTTGCTTGACTGCCTTAGAACTGTCAGGCATAAACACTGAGAACTGGGACTGCCTGCTGGTATATCTGTGTTCATCCAAGCTCCCGAAGATAACTCTCTCCTTATGGGAGCAGTCGCTACATAAGAAAGCCGACATCCCGACATGGGGAGAGCTGAACACCTTCCTCACAGAACGTCATCGAACCCTAGAGGCCATCGATGATGTGAGACCGTCCGAC
>NW_001846810.1:0-1118 GCF_000001215.4 Drosophila melanogaster | reverse complement strand
GACCTTGAGCTTCTAGCTGTGGCGATGAGAGCACATTTTCCGGTTGCATCCCGTTTGGCGCATGTGTGTGTCTCGATCCATCCAGCGTCTGACGTAAACGTACTTGCATACTTGTACTTGCGTTTTGTTCCATTATATCGTAGTCGTCTGTCTCAATTTCATCACTTTCCAGTTTCGTCATCAACTCATTGATCTTTGCCGTTTTGTTTCCTTTGACTTGGAGATCATGAGCCCTCAAGATCACGTCCAAATCCCCAATCTTTAAATCTCTTAACTTTACACGCATTTTCGAGAGCCTTTACTTCTGCACGTCTGCACTCGTTGCCGTTCTGATTCGCTCTCCCGCCAAGTTTGTCGCTCAGCCTTTTGCTATTCCTCGCCGTTTGTCGATCTTCCTTGGTTTCTTTCTTTGCTCTTGTACAACTGTTTTGCTATTCCGTGCCGTTTTGTTGTACGTCTCTAATCCAATCGTTTACTATTCCTCTTTTCCCTTTTTTTTTATTCGACGTTTGCTATATCGTGCCGTTTTTCCGAATCTCTCTTTGCTCTTGTACAACCGTTTTGCTATTCCGTGCCGTTTTGTTGTACGTCTCTAATCCAATCGTTTACTATTTAACTCGTTTTCTTTAATTCACATTTTCCACTTAGAAATGAATTTTTATCCCACTTCTGAATTGTCAGGTTGATCTTCATGTTTATTCTTTTCTTTTATTAATTTGTTACAATAGTTATATGTCTTCAGTATACATCTGCCTTCATCGTTCACGCAGCGAGCACACGTCCGCACTCCCTGGCATCTCGCAAGCAACTCCCCCTCTCTCATGCTCTTCCTCTTGACAGACCGATCAGTAGAGAACACCGATAAAAGTGTGTCTCTACTCCTCCCTGACGTACCAATTAAACCTGCTTATAGACTGCTTCATAGCAAAGTTTCGGAGTTACGGAATGTCCGCATTTCGGATCTCAGAGAATCTCCTACAAGTCATAAATTGAAATCTCGCAGTTCTCGACGCTTGAAATTGTTTTGGAAGAACGTCAAAATGTGTAAAGCCAGTTTAGAGTACATTAGTTCTATCCCGACAGGACCTCGAGACCCTCGACCGTTCTTACCGATTCGC
>NW_001845967.1:0-1685 GCF_000001215.4 Drosophila melanogaster | reverse complement strand
ACGAAGTTCCTGATCGCAATTATGCAGGAATCCGTCGACAGGTCATGCGCCAGCTCCAGGTGAATCCTCCTTGTCGTCAAACACGTAAACAAGGCGACCCAACGCTTGTCCTTGTGACGGGACACAGTCACCAGCAGTGGCCCAAAGTAGTCCAGTCCTGTGTATTTGAATGGCCATCCACCCGCATCCAGTCTGTCTTCCGGATGGGGTCCCATTATCGGCGGCATCGGCCGCGCTCGCTGCAACTTGCACTCGTTGCACGATGAGATGACTCTCCGCATCACACGCCTCATCTTTGTGACCCAGAACTTTGTCCGGATCTCCGCAATCGTAGCATCCACATTTTGATGCTTCATCCTGGCGTGGAAGTCTCTCACAATCAGCTCTGTCAGACTGTGCCTATGTGACAGTAATACGGGCCTCCTCGCACTGTACGGCATGCACAGTGCGGCATCAATTCTGCCGTAAACTCGAAATAACAAAACGAAATAACAAAATCGTCTACCGCAACTAATGCAAACTCACTGGGCATCTCTTCTTCATCAGGCTCCGGCCAGCTGGCTGCTGGCTGCCTCAAAAATGCAGGTCCTCTTAGCCACCTTGATTCCTGGCTAAGGTCGACTCCTTTCTGCGACCGTGTCGCATCATCAGCCGCATTGTCAGCTGTAGGCACCCATCTCCATTGGGAAACCTTCGACGACTCCAAAATCTCCGCCACTCGGTTGCCAACAAACTGCTTATACCGGCGGTCCGTCCATAACACCAGGTCCGTGACGACCATACTGTGCTCCTCCTTGACAGTGTTCATCAGCCTGGTTTCAAGAACTGCTCCCTGCAGCTCCAGACGTGGTATCGTCATCGTTCTCATTGGGGCACACTTCGTCCTCGAACTCACGAAGCTCACCTGCACGTCGTCGTCCTCATATGTGACCCTCCAATAGGCCACCGCCGCGAATGCTGCCTGACTAGCATCCACGAAGACGTGCAACTCTACGGCCCGGACTGCTCCACGCCCAAAATAATGGCGCGGACATCGGAACTGTCCCACGGCGTCCATCTCTTTGCGCCAAATCGCAAAGGCTTTGCTTAGCTCCTCCGGTAGTGGTTCGTCCCACTGGATCTTCTGCCTCCAAATCTCTCGCAGCAGCAGCTTCGATGTAACCATGAGGCAGCACAGGAATCCCAGGGGATCAAACGTTGACATCACCAGGCTCAAATATTCCCTCTTCGTAGGGACACGATCTCCACTCAGGACGCTGCTTGGCACTCGATGATACTCCACGTTAAATCTGAAGTCATCTGTTGCTACTTGCCAACGCATTCCAAGGATCTTCTCTTCAGCCTCACCCCATCCAACGCTCTTGACTCGACCACGTCCTAAAGCCGTCTCCACGGTGGGTGAGCTGGATGAAAACTGGCATAATTCGAATCCAGCATCCTTGTGTATCTCCTTCACTCGGGTAGATACGCTGATAGCCTCGCTCTCTGTAGCGAAACTGTCCACATAGTCGTCTACATAAAGGTAGTCGGTGATGGCCTTGACCGCTCTCGGATCCGAATTCCGATACTTCAGGGCATTCATAGTCTTCACGTAATGCGCAGCGCTCGGCGAGCAGGCTGCTCCAAACGTCATTACGTTCATCTCATAGACATCCGGATCTCGCTCGTCGTCGCCATCTCTCCAG
>NW_001845387.1:0-2911 GCF_000001215.4 Drosophila melanogaster | reverse complement strand
AGAGATGGAAAATCAAATTAAATGAATTTGACTATCATATCAAATATCTCCCTGGTAAAGAAAACCATGTAGCAGATGCTCTATCGAGAGTAAAAATCGAGAAAACTTCTTAGGAGAAACCTCCAGTATCATTTCGTTACCAACACAAGCTACTATTCACAGGCTCAAGAAGATAACCACCCCTTATATTTCATTAACGGAAAGACCAATTAATTACTACAACAGGCAGATAGAATTTATAAAAGACGATAATAATATCGTAGAAACTAAAAGATACTTTCATAAAACAAAACTTAAAATTCATTACATAGAAATGACAAATGTCCTTGCCAAAGAATTAAATAAATAATATTTATGTACCAAAAGAATCGTAATTTTCTTTCATAACGAAATAGATTTCCTTACATTTCAAAACGCTTACATAGAAATTGTCAGTCCGAATAACATAACTAAAGTTATGAAATCAAACATCAAATTAAAAGACATTGAAACATATTCAGAATTTAAAGAAATAATTATAAAAAGTCACAGAGAACTTTTACACCGAGGAATAGAAAACAAACTAATCTTTTTAAACAAAAATATTATTACCCAGACTACCAAAAGTTTATACAGAACATTATTAATGAATGCGAAGTATGTAACATATCCAAAACAGAACATAGAGATACTAAACTAAGATACTAATCCCAGAGAAAAATATGTTATAGATTTTTATTTAATCAATAATAAAACGTTCCTCTCATTCATTGACATTTATTCAAAATATGCCGCTTTGATTGAAGTCAGTAGTAGAGACTGGCTGGAAGCAAAAAGAGCTCTCCTTAAAATTTTCAATGAAATGGGAAAACCGTCCGAAATAAAGGCCGATAAAGATTCATCTTTTATATGTTCCGCGTTACATTTATGGCTTAGGTCCGAGAATGTGAATATAAATATCACAACAAGTAAAAATGTTGTTGTATAAATGTAAAAATTGAAACATTCCATAAAACAGTCAATGAAAAGTTAAGAATCATTAATAGTGAGTCCGACCCAGAAAATAAGATAACACAATTTGAAACTATTCTCTATGTATATAACCACATAACTAAACACAATACAACTGGGAGAACACCAGCTGATATTTTCCTTTATGCAGGAACACCTGCATATGACACCCAAAAAGAGAAACAATTAAAAATAGATAAGTTGAATAAAGATAGACATAGCTATGAAGTAGATACTAGATATAAACAAGCACCATTGGTAAAAAGTAAAACAACTAACCCATTTAAGAAAACAGGACACGTAGAACAAATAGATGAGAAATATTACGAAGAAACAAATAGAGGAAGAAAAGTTGAACATTATAAATCTAAATTTAAAAAACAAAAGAGAATTAATAAAAGTAAATACAATTCCAGCTCAACTCCCGAAAATCAAGTGGGGTCCGATTAAACAGTTATTCATAATAACACTTATAATATGTTTCATCCGTGCCGTCCGTGGTCAAAGCCTAGAGGTGAACCCGATACAAGCTAAAAATGGATATCTTATATTTAAAACAGGATCAATTAATATACCTATAAACTATGAATATCACTATTTCTCCGTAAACTTATCAAAGACCGAACAAACTTTTGCAAATTTAATTAAACAAGCTGAAGAATATGGTACTATAGCCCAAATCCAATATTTAACTGAAAAATTAGACAGAGAAATGAATGGAATAAGAATAATAAAACTCAATAAAAGCGGTTATAGGTACCGCATATAAATACCTTTTTGGCACTTTAGATCAAAATGACAAAGAAGAATTAGAACAAAAAATATACGATCTTTCTCAACATAGTATTCAAATTAATGAATTGAATGAAGTAATAGAAGTAGTCAATAGAGGCATTGAAGTAATCAACCATTTAAACGCAATAAGTGAAGGTGACAGAAGACTAGAACTTTTAGTTTAGTTTAGTACATTGAAGATATAGAACTTGGTATGCAATTAACAAGACTTGGTATTTTTAATCCCAAATTATTAAGACATGATCCATTATTACATGTAAATTCCGAAAAATTGCTAAATATAAAAACTTCTACGTGGTTAAAATCAGATGCAAATGAAATACTTATTATTTCCCATATTCCTAGAGACATTATAAAAACTGCACTTTTTAACATCGTACCATATCCAGACAAAGATAATAAATTACTTATAGAAAATGTAAATGTATTATATTCAAGATAATCAAGTTTACAAACAAAACTCAGGAAAACCAATAATAAACAAATGAATTACAGGAATATTAAATCAAATACCAACAGAATGCGGATATTCAATATTGGAATAACTTATGTAGAACCAAACATAATTTTAACTTGGAAAATATCAAAAATTGTATTAAATCAAAACTGTATAATTAATAGAGAAATTATAATAGAAGGAGACCATATAATAAAAGCTTTTAATTGTTCTGTTCAAATAGAAAACATATTAATTACAAGCACAACACTAGACTACACACAAACGGTCTATATCAATAACAATGTAACAAAATTAGAACCATTATCATATCTAAATGCTAAAGAAATAATTAATGAACACACTAATACATACAACCCATTACAACTTATTATATTAACTATACTTGCTATTATAATACTTACACTTTTACTATATTTTATTTATAAATATAAAGGCATTCCCAAAAAACTAATTGTTAAATATAAAAAAGAGAATTCACAACAAATAGAACAACAAAATAACACAACAACAGAAGATATAAATACAGTACTTGATACTAATCCTGTATTGTATCTGTCGTCGTGCGTCACAGGGAGTTGCCTTAAACGGCTACCCCACACATTGGTTCCCGAAAGAAAGGGCAGACTAATCCGGGGTAGTAGAACACGTTTTATTCTGGAAGAATTC
>NW_001846681.1:0-1151 GCF_000001215.4 Drosophila melanogaster | reverse complement strand
CAACTGCTTGCATCAGGAGCACCCACCGCGTGCAGCGGAAAGCTGGGCTGCCGACAGATCGCAGGTCAACCCCCCCCCAGAGTTGGCGTTCTTTTTTTTTCTACTCTTCATCGCCGCACGCAGGAAGCAGATCGCCGTGCATCCATTTCATGCACAAGCCAACTTGGTGTCTTCTTCATCCGTGCGCATTCCAAGAATATTTGTGCACAACACGAGCCCCAGGCTGCTGGCCTTGTCGCTGCGTATGCTGCGAACCTGAAGCAGCCGCAACACGAATGATCGTGTCCAGTATTAAGTATCTTTAGAATAGTTTTTCATATTTGTGTTAATTTTACCTAAAAATATTTACTTATAAATTTCTACGATTCCAAATTAGGTTAACTTGTGGGAGATCTGACAAGTATATAGTAGCATAATATGCTTCACATATTACGCTTACACAAGCATTGTACATACAATCTTGCACATGCATAAACACATGAAACCAATTTACATTTTTGCTTACACTTAAGCGCATGATTTGTTGTGCATCCATACCGTTCTTTTTCCGTTCTTTTTTGTACACATATACTGATTAGACATTCCCGTTTCTCGCGACTCACTTCGAGCCGATCAAAAACTCTGTACAGTCAGTCTTAAGCTGACAGTTTTAAAATAAAGACGATCACTGAAATTATTCGTGTTTCAATTTATAATTGGCTTCAGCGTTGATCTTTGTCTTCGTCATAGACGGATCATTTATTCGACTCGAAATAGTAACTACGTAAGTGGCGCAGTCGGTAGGATGATACTAGTTGATGCGATATTAAACATATTCAATTCTCTGTGTATCACAAATTAATTAATTAATTACATCTAAGTGAACCATAATAAAACAGCTAAACTAAGTGAAAATTAAATAAAAGTAATTACAACTAAGTGAACTACAATAACAACAGTTAACCTAAGCGAAAAATAAATAAACTTAACCAGAAATAAACGAACAATAATAATAACAGTGTAACCAAGTGAAAACTAAATAAACTTAATTACAACTTATTGAACCATAATATTAACAGCTAAATTAAGTGAAAAATAAATAAAAGTAACTACAAATAAGTGAACTACAATAACAACAGTTAACCTAAGCGAAAAATAAATAACTAGCCAGA
>NW_001845520.1:0-2574 GCF_000001215.4 Drosophila melanogaster | reverse complement strand
AAAACAAACATCAGTTTGTTTTGCACTTGTGCTTGCATTATTTGTCTGGTCTTGTTACTCTGCCATTTTCTTTGGCCAGCAGTAAATCTTTCATAACCTTTATTGGTGTGCTTCACTTTCTTCAATGGCTTCAACATTTTCGTTTTCGCTCTCTTCACACACATTCATCTCCTCGGGCACTTGCCCTTCTGGCATTTTTCTCAAATCTTCCTGTGCAAATTTATAAAATCTTTTATTGGTTAAGGACTTTAAAGTGTACCTGTCACCCTCCAGAACCTGTATTATTTCAAAAGGCCCCTTGAACATCAAGATCAATCAACATCATTTTCTATGTTACCAGGTGGAAGTAATCCTAATGGGCTTGTTACCTTTCCCAATAACATTTCAAGAGGACTTGCCTTCGTCACACGGTTAGTTGTACAATTGATTGCCAACTGCACCTTTCCCCCGTATGCAACTTATTGGATATTTTGGGTCAAAAATAACAAGGACTGGTTTATCAGTTAGAGTATAAATAACCTTTTTCCGTATCTGTTCATGTTCCGCTTTCCAAATAAATTTATTTTTGTCTGACGTTAAAAAGTGTAACGGTTTCATCAACTGTGAAAATCCCTTAATAAACTGTTTGAAATAAGTTGCTAATCCAATAAATTGCCTAAGCGATGTGACTGACTTTGGAGGCGGAAGAGCAGTCAACGCAACAATTTTCAGAGGGTTTGGGCGAATTTCGCCAGCACAAACATTGTAGCCTAAATATTGAATAGATGTTTTCAAGAAGGAACACTTCGTAATATTGAATGAAAACCCGGCCTCTGTCAGAACATCTAGAATAATTTGTAACACACTGTGTTGATGCAGTTATCATGATACCGTCCATATAGACGATAACATAAGAATTTGCAAGATCCCCGAGCACTTTCATTACTAATCGTTGAAATACCGACGGCGCATTTTTAAGCCCGAAAGGCATAGATAAAAATTCATACTGACCATCGGGTGTCACAAACGCTGTATACTCAATTGAATCCGCATTTAAGGGAATTTGGTAATAACCACTAGCCATATCTAAACATCTAAAATAATAAGCTCCTCGAAGTCTACTTATTTGATCCTGTACAAATGGCAGAGGGTATTTATCAGCGACTGTGTTTGAATTTAACTCCCTATAGTCGACACAAAGCCTATCCGAACCATTTTTTTTCTTTACCAGCTATATAGGCTTGCATTTCAGCAATTCGTCAATTTTTCTCGAACTAAATATCGCTCGCATGGGCTTAATCGATATGGCCTTCTTTGAACTGTCTTTCTTGGATCAATTAATCTTATTTTCATTTTGCCAACTTTAACCTTAGTACATGGGATACCCTTTAAAAGAGAATTCGAGTACCCTGCCAACAATGAATGTAGTTTTATTTTATCTTGTTCATCAAGTTCAGTATCAATATCGGCTGAATCACTGCCGGTACACAAATTAATTATTTTGGTTCTCGAAATTTTAAATCGGTCTGACGAAAAGACAATATCAAAACCCAAATTTAATATTTCGCGACCAATAACAATATCATCGCCTATTACATATAACAAAATTTCAATGCAGTAATCGTCAATTTTTACGTTACTTAAAACCTGTACAGTACTAAATATTCCATTATTGCCTATGCCTTTTAACATAACAACATTATTAAATCTTTTACCAGAAAATTTAATACTTAGCTTTTCTTTCAGCAGCGAACATTCAGCTCCAGAATCAAACGTGATTTCGAAAATTTGGCCTCTATGATTTATGAATCCCTTAGGTAATGCAACACTGCACTGTCCACTCGCTTTTCTCGGTTGAATGTTTTGCTACCATCAGATACCGTTGTTTGTATGGCCCGCACAAGTTCAATTAAATTTGTATTTTGCATTTCCATAATAGGACGCCATGGTCCATCTACTGTTGAAGGTATAGGACCCGATCCCACTTCTGATGTCGAAGAGTCATCAGGACACTCTTTTTCCTCTTCACTATTCTCGTTGTTGCATAACGTTTTCTGCAGCGTGAGCGAGGCATGTCTGTTCTGCTCAACGATCGATCACTAACTGACGCAATCTCTCTTCACAAAATCCGAATTACGCGTAGTTCTTAACTCTACACGCATTGCCAACACATTTTGGAGACCCACTCCAGTCCACGCACATCAATACAAACGCACACCTAACGAACTCTAACGGTTCTCTGCCGCGCATCAAAGGAATTGGCGCGTGCCAAACAGAAACGCGCAATTACTAGAAATGTCGTTACATTTAAATGATCTGCGACATATATAATTAATATATTTATAGAAGAAATAACCCGAATAAAAATATATTTTCCAAAATATATTATTGCAGCCAGCACAGATAAGACACTATTTAGTAAAGTATATATAGTGACATATCCATAAGCCCCTAAGACTTAAGCATATGCCTACACACTAATACACTTACAACATATACAGCCCAATGCAACATACACTACTCCGGATGTACCCAACAGATACCAGATAAGAATAAGATTGTTATATGATCCTCGAGAATGGAAAAAACCCCAAT
>NW_001845924.1:0-1770 GCF_000001215.4 Drosophila melanogaster | reverse complement strand
AATTGGTGTTTACTGTATACTAATTCATATGGACAATAGTTATGTACCATTGATGGGGAAACAATATACGAAATAGTTAAGCCATACGTCCCAATCAGTTTTATCGACTGATATGTATGAACGTAAATATTCATTTAGTGTTCTGTGGCTTCTCTCTACCGTACCAAGTGTTTGATTGTTGTGAGCTGTTGATGTAAGATTGTTTATTTTCAAATACTTACAAAGTTCGTTCATGATTGCGTTTCTATATTCTGTTCCCATATCGGTGATGAACGTCTTCATCGGGCCGTATTTGAGAATGAATGATTCGAGTATAGCCTTGGCTACTGTACTAGCACTTTTGTTTGCTATGGGGATAGCAACAAGGTATTTGTCAGATCACATATTAAAGTAATTATGTGTTCATGACCATTGTCTGATTTGGGTAATGGTCCAACTGTGTCAATAATGACTTTGTCAAATGCTTGAATTGGTGTGTCTGTAGTTGTTAAAGGGGTCTTTATGTGCTTTGTTGTTTTTGCTTTCTGACATTCTGGACATTTACGTATGTACTGAGATATGAAATTTATCATCCCTTTCCAATAGTAATGTCTTTTGATTTTCGCTAGTGTTCTTGAAATGCCAGTATGACCTCCTTGAATAGGATCATTGTGAAATGTAGACAGTATTGCTTCTTTTTCAATATCATCAGATATTGTGGTCACCGGCTTGAGTAGCGCTACTCTTATTTGTTTTAAAAATTCATAGCCCATATTTTTGAAAGTTGAAAATTAATTCAAAGATCTTTCCGGTGCCATTTTGAGTTGGCTGATACCAAGTATACCGGCTTCTTTTTCAAGCCTGTGGGAGAACTAAGATTAGGTCGCTAATCTCAATTCTTGCAATAATTTTCTTACCATGTTTAAAGAAACGTAATGTGTCAGTTATATGCAAGGTCACTAATTTTCGTACATCGTCATTATTGACGACGAGTATTTGCTTTGGCAAAATTTCTTGTTCTTTTTCATTTACTGCGCAGTTGTTTTGTCTACTCTGTTGTCTTGTAGTGACTTTCAAGACTTGTTTTTGCATATTTTTTAATTCATCGATGGTTATTCTTGATAACGCATCGGCTACATGATTATCTTTTCCTTTAAGGTATTCTACTATGAACTCATATTCTTCTAAATCAAGTCTCATTCTAGTGAGTTTGGAAGTAGGATTTCTCATTGAGAAGAGGTATGTTAAAAGCCTATGATCTGTTTTTACAACGAAATGTTTGCCATATATGTATGGTCTGAAGTAATTAATTGCCCAGTGTATTGCCGCTAATTCTTGCTCTGTGGTGTTTTTGTTACTTTCTCCCTTAGTGAAGCTGCGAGAGGCATATGCTACTGGTAGTTGTATCTCATCGTATGTTTGTGTTAATACTGCCCCGCAAGCTTGTTTACTTGCATCTGTTATTATGCAAAATTCTTTGCTGAAATCTGGGTATTGTAATAACGTGGGTTGTATTAATGATTGTTTCAGATATGTGAATGCATTTTGGCATTCTGAAGTCCACTCGAATTTTACATTCTTTTTACATAACCTTGTTATGTGACGAGAGTAGTCAGAAAAATATTTGATCAAACGTCTATAATAATTGCAAAATGCAATGAATCTTCTTGCGCTGTCTGCGTCCGTAGGGACGGGGTATTTGTCAATGACTTCGTATTTCTTATCATCTGGCAAAATACCACGATCAGTACACTTATGACCTAGAAAAGTCACTTCATGCATGAAGAATAA
>NW_001846492.1:0-1208 GCF_000001215.4 Drosophila melanogaster | reverse complement strand
CAAAATACAATAACAAACATTTTTGGAGTTGGAGAAGGTTCAACAACCTCTCTAGGTCTAGTAAACATAGAACTAGCAACAAATAATTACATAATTCCACATAATTTCCACATAGTTAATTCTAATTTCCCAATACCCACCGATGGAATCATCGGAATAGACTTTATAAAGAAATACAATTGCAAATTAGATTTTAATACAGAAGAAGACTGGTTAATTTTGCGACCAGACAATATCACTTGTCCAATATACGTACTAATAACACATACAATAGGCAATAAGTAGTAGTCCGACTAATTAAATTAAATACATCCGATGAACAGATCCTCATTCCTAATCAAGAAATAGACACAGGCATTTTTATTGCAAATACAATAACGACTAGTAAAAACACAGTAATTCGTATAATAAACACAACCAAAAGAAACCAAATAATAAATATTGATAAGATACAATTTGAAAGTCTTAACAAATATGAAATAGTAAAAACAATAGATAACGAAAGAAATGAACATATTTTACAAAAATTAAACAAAAATTTCCCACCATTGTTTAAAAAACAACTAAATAAATTACACAGACATATTCGGACTTGAAACCGAATTTATAAGTACCAATAATTTTTACAAACAAAAATTAAGATTGAAAGATGATGAACCGATATACATCAAAAATTATAGAATACCAGAATCACAGAAAGACGAAATACACAGACAAATTAACAAATTAATTGATGATAAAATAGTAGAGCCAGCCGTATCTGAATACAACAGCCCATTGCTACTAGTACCAAAGAAATCATTACCAGGTTTCGCAACAAAACGATGGCGACTGGTAATCGATTATAGACAAATTAATAAAAAGCTTTTATCAGACAAATTTCCACTTCCAAGAATAGACGATATTCTTGATCAATTAGGACGAGCAAGATACGTCTCGTGCCTAGACTTAATGTCAGGATTCCACCAAATAGAACTAGATGAAAACTCAAGAAACGTAACGTCATTTTCAACGAGCAGCGGCTGGCGATTACCCTATGGTTTAAAAATTGCGACCAATTCATTCCAAAGAATGATGACAATGGCATTTTCTGGATTAGAACCTTCACAGGCATTCCTGTATATGGATGCCTTAATAGTCATCGGTTGTTCCGAAAATCATATGATCAAAAATTTGACTAACGTCTTTGACCTATGTAGGAAAAATAA
>NW_001845659.1:0-2248 GCF_000001215.4 Drosophila melanogaster | reverse complement strand
ATAATCGAGTAGAATAGAATAGAATGGAATAGTTAGAATAGAATCGAATAGAATAGAATAGAATAGAATCGAATCGAATCGAATAGAATAGAATATAATCGAATAGAATAGAATAGAATAGAATAGAATAGAATAGAATAGAATAGAATCGAATAGAATAGAATAGAATAGAATAGAATAGAATCGAATAGAATAGAATATAATAGAATAGAATAGAATAGAATAGAATAGAATAGAATAGAATAGAATAGAATAGAATAGAATATATAGAATAGAATAGAATATAGTAGAATAGAATAGAATATAATAGAATAGAATAGAATAGAAAAGAATAGAATATAATGGAATATAGAGCATTATAGAATGGAATATAATAGAATGGAATATAATAGAATATAATATAATATAATAGAATATAATATAATAGAATGGAATATAATAGAATAAATATAATAAAATAGAATGAAATAGAATAGAGTAGAATAGAATAGAATAGAATAGAATAGAATAGAATAGAATAGAATAGAATAGAATAGAATAGAATAGAATAGAATAGAATAGAATAGAATAGAATAGAATTAAATACAATAGAATATAATATAATATAATAGAATATAATAGAATAGAATTAAATACAATAGAATATAATATAATATAATAGAAAAGAATAGAATAGAATAGAATCTATTCTATTCTAATAGAATAGAATAGAATAGAATATAGAGCATTATAGAATGGAATATAATAGAATGGAATATAATAGAATATAATATAATAGAATATAATATAATAGAATGGAATATAATAGAATAGAATATAATAGAATGGAATAGAACCAGAATATAATAGAATAGAATAGAATAGAATAGAGTAGAATAGAATTAAATAGAATAGAATGGAATAGAATATAATAGAATATAATAGAATAGAATAGAATAGAATAGAATAGAATGAATAGATTAGAATAGAATAGAATATAATAGAATAGAATAGAATAGAATAGAATAGAATAGAATATAATAGAAAAGAATATAATATAATACAATAGAATATAATGGGTTACAAGGAACCAGAATAGAATATATAGAATAGAATAGAATAGAATATAGTAGAATAGAATAGAATATAATAGAATAGAATAGAATAGAAAAGAATAGAATAGAATGGAATATAGAGCATTATAGAATGGAATATAATAGAATAGAATATAATATAATAGAATGGAATATAATAGAATAAATAGAATAGAATAGAATAGAATAGAATAGAATAGAATAGAATAGAATAGAATAGAATAGAATAGAATAGAATAGAATAGAATAGAATAGAATAGAATTAAATACATTAGAATATAATATAATATAAATAGAATATTATAGAATAGAATAGAATATAATGGGTTCCAAAGACCAGAATAGAATATATAGAATAGAATAGAATATAGTAGAATAGAATAGAATATAATAGAATAGAATAGAATAGAAAAGAATAGAATAGAATGGAATATAGAGCATTATAGAATGGAATTTAATAGAATGGAATATAATAGAATATAATATAATAGAATATAATATAATAGAATGGAATATAATAGAATAAATATAATAAAATAGAATAGAATAAATAGAATAGAATAGAATATAATAGAATAGAATGGAATAGAATAGAATAGAATAGACATAGCATAGAATAGAATAGAATAGAATATAATAGAATATAATAGAATATAATATAATAGAATAAAATAGACCAGAATAGAATAGAATAAAATAGAATGGAATATATTAGAATAGAATAGAATAGAATAGAATAGAATAGAATAGAATAGAAAAGAATAGAATAGAATAGAATAGAATAGAATATAATAGAAAAGAATATAATATAATACAATAGAATATAATGGGTTACAAAGACCAGAATAGAATATATAGAATAGAATAGAATATAGTAGAATAGAATAGAATATAATAGAATAGAATAGAATAGAAAAGAATAGAATAGAATGGAATATAGAGCATTATAGAATGGAATATAATAGAATGGAATATAATAGAATATAATATAATAGAATATAATATAATAGAATGGAATATAATAGAATAAATATAATAAAATAGAATAGAATAGAAGAGAATAGAATAGAATAGAATAGAATAGAATGGAATAGAATAGAATAGAATAGAATAGAATAGAATAGAATAGAATAGAATATAATAGAATATCATAGAATATAATATCATAGAATAAA
>NW_001845219.1:0-3716 GCF_000001215.4 Drosophila melanogaster | reverse complement strand
AGCAAGCTAACCCTCAGCTCCCACGTCACAAAGCTGATGGGCAAATACACTACAGCCTACAGAAAAATGACATGGATTCTAAACAGAAGAAGCAAACTCCCTACCAAGACTAAAATGCTGATCCTTAAGTCAGTCCTTTCACCAATATGGCAGTATGCCATAGCAGCTTGGGGTCCCCTTGTGACGGATGCACAGATAAGACGGATCCAAGTCGAGGAAAATAGGAAAATGAGAGACATATGCAGAGCGGGTAGATACACGAGTAACCAAACTATAAGGGACCGCTATGGAATCAAAACAGTAGAAGAATTCTATCAACAGGCACTCCACAGGTTCTCAGAAACAATAAAATCTCACCCAAATATAGCTGTACGCAGGATATTCACAAGGCACTATATCCCGAACAGACTAGAAAGAAGCAGGCAGAGGTACTTGAAAATGACAAATGAACATATCACGCAAAAACAGACTGGGCAAACACTCTCACCTAAACTCCTAAAAATCCCTGATCTAAATGACTGCAGAACCCTTAAAAAGCGAAATGAAAGAGATAAAATAAGGCAAACCCATCTAATTGAACTCCCCACCCTGCTGAGACTAGAGGAAGAAGAGGAAGAGCTTAGAAGAATAAAAAAACAGGAAGAGAGGGAAAGAAGGGAAAAGGAAACCCAAAAGTGGCCTCCAGACAGATGGTGTGAATTAGAAATTAACCTATATAATAAGCAATATAGAAGGGGCGATCTAACCAGGCAGGAAATCATACAAAAATTTAAAGGACAACCACTAAATGTACAGAGGATAATTTTACCCGACTATAAAGGAGACCAGGAACACAATTAAAAGTAAATCAGGGGAAAGCAGGGGAAAAAAAAAAAACAGAAGTAACAAAATGGCGGAAGGGGTGGCAAAATATATATAAAAATAATAAAAGAGAGAAATAAAAAAGGCTAAAGGCTCACTTACAGGTTAATTCAAAAGGGAAACGTGCTTAAATATCTAATGGTAAAAACTAACTTATAACACCTACTGGATAACATAGTGAGGATGCCACAGGTTGCGCACTTGAATCACGCTTTCCTGGCGAGATTGTTAAGGCATCACCGGGATCCTGTCTCTCTTTCCGAACTGGAGGACTCATGCCTGAAATCGTTTCCGCTTCACCGGCACCTGATGGCTATATCTGCTACTGCGCCTTGCGCTTCACGGACGCTCCTTCCTGAAAGAAAGAGAATTTGTTTTAGTTTTCCTTTCTCTTCTTAAAAATATAACAAAAACAGCAGCAGTAGCCGACCAACAACATACTTAGCTTACCAAGGCAGCAGCAACGATACCAACAGAAGCCCTACAGTGTGCTGAACAATATGCCGCCCACGCCCACCACTTCTGGAACTCAGGAATGGGGGGTACGGAATGCCGGAAACTGGAGGATTCGCCTCCAATGTTACGCTTACATCTTTGAGCAAATCGCCTGCCTCCTCGTCTAACGGCCCGGCGTCTTGGTACGCCCCCCAAAAAGAATGCAGGACCGGGGCGTGGCAAACCCGCTGGCTGGAGGAACGACTCATGTAGCATGTGGTACAATCTTTCCCCAGAAGTAGCAGCGGTAGCAGGATTAGCAGCCTCCACAGAGATATGTTCATCCCAGCATCAGTCCAGTTGGCATTGTGATGCCGCCGTAGCGGCTACGCCCTCAGGGACCCGACTGGAATTCCAGGACAAGAGACGGCAGCACGCCTGGGCTTAGGCGCGGGACAACATGCAGAGATTCGTCAATGAGAATGGCGGCACTGGAATCACCTCTCAGCTGAGCGGGATAATGAGTCGGCAACGCACCGCACCATCAGCAGCAATAACAACATCGGCAGATGACCTGGAAGAAAGGAAAAAGCATGTATCCGTCTTTTCTTTTTTTCTTTCCCATTAGCATGCGTTTTAAATTTCATTCCTGAAAACCGGCGTTTTCCTGTAAAAGACACTGGACGGCGGCGTTTGTTTTAAATGCAAAGATTGGATGCTTGCATCAGGGCTGACGTTCTCGAATAGCCGATGCCTTGTAATTGCCTGCATATCCGCGGAGGTCCTGATGACGGACGCCGGCCTGTATTTGGCCACCACTCCGATGCCATGACAGCAGCAACAGCAGCGGTTTTGCAAATGAGCGGGATCAGGAGGCGGCAACACATTCACCCGTAGCAGCAACAACAAGCAGCTGTAGCATCAACAGGGAGTCTTCTCGCCACAATTGCCATTTGGAAATTTTTTGACGAACCGACTTCCGGCTTGGCCCCTGGCCAATCACACTGGACCAGTTAACAGCGGCGTTTTACCCTGGAAGAAAGAAAACTTGTATTAGTCATTCCCTTTTTTTTTTCACAGTTGGGTATTAAAGTGCATTCCTGGCCAACCTAGCATGTTTCCTGGCAATGACGTCGGACTCAACGCATGCTTCCCTTCCGACACAGTAAGGATGCTCGCATCTGGGCTGACGGGCCATGCCGGCCGTTGCCATACATGCTAGCGTTTCCGCGGCGGCGTAGTGAACATCAAACCGTATAATGGCGAAGACGACGATGATCCGGCCGGATGTGCAGCTCGACGACGTTAGCAGGCCACCATGCCCGCCAGCCCGCAGCTAGTATAGCAGCAACATCAGCGTCTTATCAACGCGAACGGCGGCACTGGCGCTAGCCCTTAGCTGAGCGGGTACATTAGGCGGCGACGCAGTCACCACCAGCTGCAACAACATCAGCGACGCAGTCTCCACCAGCAGCAGCAACAGCAGCGGCGCTAGCGACAGCAGCAGCAGGGAATGGTTCTGCCGCAGTCGCTTATTGCTGCCTATAAAGAGCATTCCTTGCCAATTGGCCTTCTGTACGACGACGATAATCCTGCGGACAAATCCACCGTTCCGGACGCCTGAGTATTATGGCGAGCCTGCTGATCATTGTTTCTCCGACTCCTTACTTGACCACTGGACAATCATACAATTACCGGCTTTTCACATCTGGAAGAAAGAAACCTGGATTAGTTTTTGCCCATCAGATTTGTATGAAACTGCATTTCTGGCCAACCGGAGTGTTTCCTGCAGACGACGCTTGACTGCGGCGCACTTTTTTCTACCAACACAGATGGGACGCTTGCATCAGATCTGACGGGCCAGATTGGCCGATGCCTGGTACACGATGGCATCTCCGCGGCGGCGAGATGTGCAGCGACGCTGAAAGCAATAATAATTCTTTTACTTTGCAGTATCAAAAATGAGAAGCCACATCACAATTTACATCAGCAAAATTTACACGTGATATCTTTTTCTTTTGCCTAGGAGTAGTGAGACCAGCTACCAAAATGACCAGTAATACCGGCTAACGGAAGCGAGATATCGATAATCATTCCGGCGGTAAAATAGCCAGAACATCGATAACCAGCCGTGCATTTTCCCTTCGATTTATCGAAGTCAAATAGCCCGCCTAGGCTTTCGGAACAGATCGGCAATTCAGTAGTGATTAAAAATCCGGCAGAGGCGCCTGTGCAGCAGCTACCCAAAGTGAACACGACGAAACGCAACAACAAAATGGACGGACATAATGGAGATCAAAGTGAAGGATGGGCAACAGTGCTATCTATCTTCTCGGATGATAGTAACTCCTTGTCGTCGCCGCCTATATAAAATAATAAATTTCTTAAAATAATTTCATCGCTGGATTCCTGCGCCACCA
>NW_001845692.1:0-2187 GCF_000001215.4 Drosophila melanogaster | reverse complement strand
TCCCGGAAAGTGGGCCATCGGAGGTAGTCGCCATCGAAGACTTCCGTGTCGCATGGAGGTAAGCGGCAGCCGGACGAAATTAGCGGCTGAGAGGGTGCTTGCGCGACTTGAGGCGTTGCTCTGTCGATTGTTTCGCCAATTTGTGCTGCACATGACTCGTATACTGAGTAGCAGTAGTCATATTTGGCCTGGAGAATAGGCACTGTGTCGAGGGATCCTTCTTGGGCCATTAGGTCAGAGCATGTTTCGTACTCTCTTTCCACTTTGTCCCATAAGGCTCGCACCTGTTGCAGACGGACTTGTAACGTGTGTAGGGACGGAGAGGCTTGATCAGGAGTGTTGATCTTCGCTTCGAAGAGGCTTACGCGATCGCTGACGGCGATGAATTTATGCAACGCTGCGGTTGCGGGCGTTGGCTGCTCAGAGGATGCCATTTTCTTTGTGGTAGAGCGTGTGACGCGGAGGAAATCAGTCCCGACAGCGGAGGGACTCTCGGATTTTCTCGATAGAGAAGACTCAATAGACGCTCGCGTCACTGGTCGGGAAATGACCAACCTAGGAGTTGTCTTCGAACTGGTCGATGGCAAAAACTTTGCTTTCGGAGTGGGAGTCGCGGTTTTGACCCTGGGACTAACGGACTTGGGTGCTGGCTTACCGCGAGTGGATAGCGGAGATTGCGGGTTGAACTTTTGTTCTTTTCCAGGTGCGGGTGTCTTTTTCTTGTCTCCTTCTAGGGGCATGCTCAGCTATGCCCTAGGAGAAGGAAGTCAAGAAGGCCTGCACGCCGCAAAAAATGTGGAATTGAAAAAGAACCAGACACAGAGGGCACCCAAATCTGGATGGACAAGGGATCCCGTCGGAATTCGGTAGAAAGTTGCAATTGGGATCTGGAGATTGGAGCACGAAAGGAAAAAAATCCCAATTTTTGTGAAATAAGGCCCCAATAGATCTTCAATCAACTGGAAACAAGCTTAAATTAAGCACAACATAGCTAAAATTCAGTGTGAAAAAATAGCTAGGAGGATTCACAAAAAAAGCTAGAGTGAAGTCCACAAGAAGATATAGCTATATTGGAGTCTAGAAAAACAATAGCTCAAATTTATAAAAAAAAAAACTATGAATTGCAATTTCTGGAAAAATAGCTACAAAATAGCTACCAGCTGGAATCTGGATGATAGCCAAGGATTTATAAAAAATCGCTACCAACTGGAAATCCCGAACAAAAAATGGCTAATATATAGAAAATAGCTATAAATTGGAATTTATGGAAAAATAGCAAAAAAATAGCTATCGAATTGAGTTCGGATGATAGCTAATAATTTATAAAAATAGCTACCGGATTTAGGACCACAACGAAAAAAAATCGCGACAAACGGATGCGAAACATAAACACCAAAAAAAAAAAAAAAAAAACCAACAAACACGCCAAAAAGCCAAGTTGGGAGGCTGATAAATTTGGGTGGAACTGATAAATAATTATTTTAATTTAGGAACCAGAAATAGGAGCCAGAAATAGCTTGTAAAAAATTATTATTTGGCTTAAATAATAATTCAATAATCGGGTCAGTTTTTTTCTTAAATTTTGTCGTCGGACTTATTAATTTTATTTTATGTTTCGATTCTAGGGTATTCTCTCGTCGCTATGCGCCGGTTTTTTGTCAGGGCAATAAAGAACAAAGAAGAGACGAAAGTGCTTGCAATGTAAGTCGCGACTGTGTGTATGTATGTATGTATTATTTGGAGTTTAATAGGGGACGTGCAATATGTATTTATGTATGGAGAAACATATATATGAAATGTAATCTCGGAAGAAAAAGTCAGGGTTTATTTTATTCTGTATGTCGAGATTTGTGGTTTATTTTGAGCCAAGAGATAAAATTTGTTCTCAGTTCGGCTTCGATATTATTTATGATTTTTGGTAATATATTTCATTTGTGTATTAAATTGGTTAAATCTATGGAGTGATTCTTATATATGTATGTGGATGTAAATTTTATTGGAATATATGTGGATATGTATGGATATGTATATTTATGGGTATGTATAATTTTATGTGTATGTAAAATTTTGCTGAATATATGTATATGTATATTTGATTTAATTTAATTGAATTTGTGGTTTGTCTATTTTATTGCGGCAAAAAAAAGCAGTTTAACAGCGGACGATAATAGTGAATTTTGGACAGTG
>NW_001846668.1:0-1154 GCF_000001215.4 Drosophila melanogaster | reverse complement strand
CAAGATCCTCATCTAGTTGACGATTTTTCTTCCTTTTTTACCATTCGTCTTAAATAAGATAGAGTTTCCTCTAGGTTGGAATATTCGTGCGCACGATCCAAGACTTCACTAATACACCTACTGGTTGTTTTGAAATTTAGTCTGACAAATGGAACATCTTTTTTTAAGGAAACGCCTTCTACGCCTTCGTGAGAATTTTGAGCTAAAATAATAGACAGCCCTACGAAAGAAGATCATCAAGCCAAGAGTTCAGTTTTTATTACCTTTTTCGCACCTTGAAGTGGAGTGGGCGGAATTGTTTGTTGTTGCGGCTAATTCCTCCAGAAATGAAACGTCCGGGATCGCCTTCAATTGGTTGCACTTTATTCTCGCACTTGTAAATTAAGACTTCACTAATACACCTACTGGTTGTTTTGAAATTTAGTCTGACAAATGGAACATCTTTTTTTTAAGGAAACACCTTCTACGCCTTCGTGAGAATTTTGAGCTAAAATAATAGACAGCCCTACGAAAGAAGATCATCAAGCCAAGAGTTCAGTTTTTATTACCTTTTTCGCACCTTGAAGTGGAGTGGGCGGAATTGTTTGTTGTTGCGGCTAATTCCTCCAGAAATGAAACGTCCGGGATCGCCTTCAATTGGTTGCACTTTATTCTCGCAATTGTAAATTAAGACTAACTTAAACCTAACATCGGAAATACCGCGGGACCGCGGAGTGGTGAAGACCTTGCGGGAAGGGAGGAGAGCGAGAGGAGAGAAGGAGAGCGCGAGCAGCGGTGCTTGCGAGCCGTGGAGGAGCTTTGAGTACAAGCATTGGCCGCTTACACTGCCGCTCAACTGTTTGCGCCCTTCTGGTGTGAACATTATCCCCCCCCCCTTGCGTAGGCAAAGGTATCCCTGGCCCGCTAGACAGCAGGATCGGCCTCTTCATTCCGTGCACGCTCCAGAAACGGTCCATCCGAACACCGTGTTCTGCGCGACGGGCAACCCATCCTCAATTTTTAGGAACCCCGGTTGGATCAAATTGGCATATACATCTGATCCCAACACGAGGGAGATGGAGGCCGGCCGGTGAAAGCGCTCGTCCGCGAGACGAACACCGTCAAACTTGGCCCTGGCGGCGTCGCTCAAAGCTCGGATGGGTGTCCGGATCCTT
>NW_001845854.1:0-1901 GCF_000001215.4 Drosophila melanogaster | reverse complement strand
TTGTTTGCAACCGGTATGGCAACTAGATATTTAGTTAAATCACATATTAGTGTGATTGCATATTCATTGCCATTTTCTGATATTGGTAGCGGACCAATAGTGTCCACTATCACCATGTCGAAAGCTTTTATTGGGGTTTCTGTTATTGTTAAAGGAGTTATTACATTTGTTGACACTTTTGATTTTTGGCATTTCTGACATTTTCTAATTTTCTACTCAGTTGTATCTTTAGAAATACCTTTCCAGTAATAGTATCTTTTGACCTTGGCCAAGGTTTTGTGATGCCTGTATGACCTCCTTGTATTGGATCGTCATGGAATGTAGACAATATAGCTTCTTTTTCTTTTTCTATTAGTGTCACCGGGTTGAGTAGCAATACTCTCACTGAATTTAATATTTTATTAAATTTGAAATTATCAATTGAAACATGTTCAAAGATATTTTCCCACGGTGCCACTTTGAGTTGGCTGATTTCATTTATACCGGCTTGCATTTCAAGCCTTTGGAAAAAATGACCTAAATCAAGTATTCCATTAGTATATAAATCGCTAACATCATATCTTGCAATAATTTTCTTACCATGTTTAAAGAAACATCATATTTTTTATATGCAAGGTCACTACTTTACGTAATTCGTCATTTTTGATGACTTCATATACGTTGGGCTTTGAAGCTTTTTCTATAGATTGCTTAGGCAATTCTGTTTCTCTATCTCCTGCGCAGGATTTTTGTCTACTTTGATATCTTGTAGTCACTTTCTTTATATTTCTTGCCATTTCTTATAGTTCTTTGATGGTTATTCTTGATAACGCATCAGCTACATAGTTATCTTTTCCCTTTAGATACTCAACTGAAAAATTATACTCCTCTAATTCAAGTGCATAAATCTGTTAGTGTAGATTTGAATTGTAGTGGAAAATTTTTTGTTAATTGAGACATCACAGTTTTTCCTTCCCTTCAGAAGTGATTTGAACTATGTCATAGTTCGAAAGTGATTCATATTGTACATCTTTTATATTTACTATTTGATCTTTACAATTAGTATTCAGTAATCGGAAAAATGCATTTTTGGTTGTTGCTACTGTGTTTGCAACATAAATGCCATTTTGAATTGCCTGGTTAGGTATTACCAGGATCTTACCAGGATTTCTCACGCGGGACTGTGTAATAATCGTGGTAGAAGATGTGGGAGCAACCAAGAAGACTGTGACGGCATCGGCATACTTTGCCGGACACGAGGCGTGCCCACCACCTGAAATCACTGCACATGTTGAACACTGTAAGAAGATGCAAGTCTGTACATGCAGACCAGTGGCTTCGCATATAAGCGACTGTCACGTATCTCCTGAGGAGTCAATTTCAGATCACAGAATTATTAGTTTTAACATAGGGCTATATCTAGAATGTAGCGAGCTTAAGCGCAATCCCAGGAATACGAACTGGGAAGAGTTCAATGCCCCCTTACTACGAGATCCAGCTAACCGTGAGATTTAATCCAGTAGATATATAGTGACATATTCACATACAAAACCACATAACGTAGAGTAAACATATTGAAAAGCCGCATCCAGATCATAACGTAAACAATAAGTGACCACCATGCTAATGTGGATCAAATAACAAAAATATCCACTCTGCATTTTGACACCCCCATACTGTATGCCATCTGCGCAGTATGCATTCTAATAAACAAATTCTTTGACAGCGGCACTTAGCCATTCTTGTAAACAAATCTTAAAGTCTGCCTGCTCTCTCTGAGGCTTCTCCTCCACTTAAGAATCCAAGAGCAATGCTCTCCCAAAAACACTAACATATTCTTTAAGCACAGAGGCTTCTCCTCATTTTCACTTTCATTTGATTTTTAGTCTTAAGCTGACAGTTTTAAAATAAAGACGCTCACT
>NW_001845724.1:0-2105 GCF_000001215.4 Drosophila melanogaster | reverse complement strand
CTTCTGCACTCTTTGGCCCAGTGTCCCTTCGAATTACAATTGAAACAACGCAAGAGTGTGCTGCTATTATTGTTCACCGATGCCACCTTCTTGTCTGCTTCATCCACTTTCGGTAGTTTCACTTCCGCAAATGCCTTCTTTATGTGCTGGATATCTTCAAAGCATTGGATACGGGCTTGGTTACGTAGCATTTGATTCGGAATACCTTCAATGAGGAGCGCCACCAATTCTTCCTTATCCATTTTTATTCCATGTGCAAGCATCACCTTATCGTCTGCATAAGCAACAAAGCTTTCGCTCGCTGTCCACTTTTGTTCCTCAAATTTTCGCCATGTTTCTAACTTCGACTTCCTCTCACCAAACATTGATATTAGCTCAGCCGCCAACTGCTCCGTTGGTAGCAATACACGTTCTGGATCTGCATGCAACCACATGCATGCTTTTCCTTTTATCTTACTGACAATCAACATCTTTATATACGGTTCCTTTATTCCATAAACGCTGGATATGTTTTTCACCTGTAAGATCCATTTGCGCGCACATATATCTCCCAAAAATTCATTTACAGCCTCGGTTGCCATACGCAATAATAAATCCATATTTTGCACAGCTTGTCCCACTGTATTTCGTTTATTCTTGCCGCATTCTTTGTTCATTTTCTCACCGCCGTCGTCTTCGCTGTCGCAAACTTCGTTTTCGTCGCTATTCCCGTCGCCGCTGTTGTTGTTGCGGGCGCCGTCTGCACTGTTGTTCTTGTAACTGCGTACCCCGCTTTTGTCGTCATGTTCGCCGTTACTTTTGTCGTTGCGCACAGTGCTCTTCTCATCACCGTCTTCGTTGCTATCTCCAGCTTCGCTGTCACTTTCGTCGTCTTTATGCTCTCCGTCTTTTCCGTTATTTCTTTTTCCTTTTTGAACATTATTATTGCTGCTTCCGTCGAAATCTTCTTCCTCGCTTTTTAATAATAATTTCAATTGATTTCGCTTTTCGTTTGTTAAATTATTCAAACGCAAAATCAATTCTCTTTTTGTTCCCGTGGTTGGTTCTTTTACTTCACTCAACCATCCTTTCAATTGCGCCGTCGATGCATTGCTTATATTCATTTTTTTTTCTCTTTGGCTCGTGATCGGCCCACTTCTGATATTGTAGGGGTATTATATATCCTCTTAGTTAACTAAAACACACAAAGGCAGGAGTTGGACTCTTTGATTTATTTGTTACTTCCCGTGTTCAGCTTTACCAGTCGACTGACTCCCTCTCCGTTTGCGATCTGCCTCTATGCTTGTTGCTACAGGGGCCGATGTTGCGAAACAGAGAGAATGCCACCCGAAAGCGAACAAGTACTTAATGTTTATATACTATGTTGCTATTATGAACTGAACTTATGTATGTGTACCTCTAGCCTACTACACTAAGGATGAGGGCATTTACCGAAATCATAAGTCATAACAATATCACAAAACTATTGAGATTTACCACGAAGCTAACTTATGTGGAATTTAAGGATTTAATCCTAAAGAAACATAAGGAACTTTTACATCCCGGTATAGAAAAAACCATTAATTGGTTTAAAGAAAAATTACCCGGATAGTCAAAAGCTAATTCAAAATATTATCAATGAATGTGAAATCTGTAATCCGGCAAAAACAGAACATCGAGACACAAAATTGACATATGAAACAAATCTTATACGTCGATAATTATAAAACTAAACATAATAGTACCCAACGATCTCCGGCAGACATTTTTCTATATGCAGGCAGCCCAGATTTTAATGTACAACAAAAGAAAATCGATAAGATCGAAAATCTCAATAAGAATAGGCATGATTTTGAAGTTGATATAAAATATAGACAGGCTCCACTCGTAAAGAGTAAAATCACCAATCCATTTAAAATTTAAACATTTTGAGGAAACAAACCGCGGTATGAAAATCGTTCATTATGAATCAAAATTTAAGAAACAAAAAAGGATTAATAAGAGCAAGTACGATAATTCCAGACCAGCCAGAGAAGCGTAAAGTTCGCAACATATTTCTAATAATGCTTAGTTGCATGTCAACATCATGCAACATCAACTTGGCTCAAGACAGACACGAACGAAAT
>NW_001846672.1:0-1154 GCF_000001215.4 Drosophila melanogaster | reverse complement strand
CTTCTATTTGTTTTAAGTTTATAAGGTGAATCATTTTAATGGATGCTGATTGTATTTTCCCTATTCCTTTATGGATAGTAATAGTGTGTGCGTCTGTATAGTTTGTGATTTCAAGAGTTGCGGTTATCATTGGTAACCAAAATATTAGTAGGAGAAGCCTGCAACGAGAGTTAAGTGAAATTACAATTAGTTTTTTGAGGGGCATGGGCCGATTCGTCACAATCGGATGCATACCGTAAATCGGACAATTTTTTTTTTTTTTGGATATAGGTGTTCTCTTGGACAGTCGGACATTTAAAAAAAAATATTCGGACTCCTAGTCATTTTTGATATTACTCTTGTGAACAATTTTCCCTGTTTCTGTACTACTATTAGTACGATTATTTTGTTTTACGATTTCTTTTTTATAACGTTTAGATAGTTGGACCCTAGTCTAGTATTTTGTTTAACGAATATTTCTTCTCCTGGCTGATAAGTTTTAATCTCCTTTCGGTTTTTATTATGGTTCTCCAAATCCTTTTGTTGTTTGTAGGCGGTCTTTTCCCTGCTTCTCTTGGATTTGGTCTGTTCATGTAATTAATTTGTCTTGTATGTAGACTTCTGTCTACGTCCATAGGCTCTGGCCGTGGTTGTGGCTTAGCTGCAAATGGTCGAGGTGGTGGTATGTATTGAGTTCGAGGTGCAATGGGAATCTGTACAAGTTGGTTACCTACATTTGGTAAGATTGGTTTTGGGTAGTACTGTCCAAAATTAATGTTGTTTTGGCGAGGAAAGATGAGCGGGGCTGGTTGTGGAGCCATGCTTGGTTGTGAAAATGTCCTGGCTTGAAAGTTCGGGTTGCTAATAATTGGGAGCTGCCTCTGAATTGGTGGACGTCTTAGTGAAGGCTGAGATGCCTGCCGGAAGTTAGTTGATTGCACTCTATTGTTAGCATGGTTAGACTTAAAAGCTTGATTTTCTAATTTTAAGCAGAGATGTAAGGCTGTGGGTAAATCGGTGGGTTCTTCCATACCCAATAATCGTGACAAGTCTCCCCGTAGTCCTCTAATAAAAGTGTCCAAAGCTTTGTTCCTATATAATTTGGTCATTAGTTGCTGTGACTCAATGTTTAAGTCCATGCAACTAATTCTATTCAATATCAGAGATAGGTGTTT
>NW_001847107.1:0-1045 GCF_000001215.4 Drosophila melanogaster | reverse complement strand
AGGAAAAAACCAGCCAACGTTCATATATCGAGCAACTCTCTCCCACCAGCATTAAGTACCCTCTTTGGAGAGCTCACAGAAACCTAAAGACTCCAATAGCGCCAATTATGCCACTACGAAGTCCCTCTGGCACCTGGTTTCGAAGTGATGAAGAAAGAGCCAGTGCTTTCGCTGACCATTTACAAAATGTATTCCGACCAAATCCCTCTACCAACACATTTATTCTCCCTCCTTTAATAGCAGCCAATCTAGATCCTCAAGAACCCTTTGAATTCCGACCATGTGAACTAGCAAAGGTTATCAAAGAGCAACTGAACCCAAGAAAATCGCCTGGCTACGACCTAATAACTCCAAGAATGCTCATTGAACTCCCAAAGTGTGCTATTCTTCACATCTGCCTGTTGTTCAACGCAATCGCCAAGCTTGGATACTTCCCTCAAAAATGGAAAAAGTCGACCATAGTAATGATTCCGAACATACACCGACAAACATCCAACAAACACAACAAAGTGGCATCGAAGCTATGATGCTATCCCTACAGCAAAGCATGAAAGACTTCATGACGTTCATGCAAAATACTTTGCAAGAGCTCATGAAAAACCAAAATATCCTGATTCAACTTCTTGTATCTTCAAAATCCCCATAATGGCTTCCCTACGGATATCTCTGTGGAACGCAAATGGCGTTTCACGGCATACACAAGAGCTCACACAGTTCATTTACGAAAAAAACATCGACGTAATGCTACTATCAGAAACGCACCTCACAAATAAAAACAATTTACATATACCAGGATACTTGTTCTATGGTACAAATCATCCAGATGGTAAAGCTCATGGAGGCACTGGAATACTCATCAGAAATCGCATAAAACACCACCACTTAAACAATTTTGACAAAAACTACTTACAATCTACGTCCATAGCCTTACAACTCAACAATGGTTCAACGACTCTAGCCGCAGTCTACTGCCCACCGCGCTTTCCAATCTCTGAGGATCAATTCATGGAATTCTTTAACACACTAGGTGACAGGTTCATCGCAG
>NW_001846136.1:0-1411 GCF_000001215.4 Drosophila melanogaster | reverse complement strand
CCGTAAACTTCCTACAGTACTGCGTATTTTCTCATCTTGAAGTTGAAAAATGTATATTTGAGTTTTTGGACTTTATATAATCTGATATTTCCAGATTCTTAAAGTGGTTAGTGGTTATGTATTCAAGTATTTTGTTTTTTAAATTAGTGTATGAAATATTATTTATTATGGTTGTGGAGTTGAATGTTATTAAATATGACACGTCTAAATGAGAATTGTTTATATTATTATTTTCATTTATATGAATGACACCTCTTTGAATGATATCTATATTCTTATTTTTTTTCTCGTATTCTAGTGCAAATTGATTTCTCTCCATTTAGTAAGCGGGTAAAACCAGTTTTAGCTTATTTTATCTTATCTTACTTACCTTTACCTTCCTTTACCATAGGAACGATTTCTGCACTACATTCCGAAAGGTAGAGAGCCGTTTGAACTAAAACATATCGATCATTACGGCACACTTGACTCAGGTAGATCAAAACTACATATTTTTGGTGTCATCGACGGTTTTAGAAAATTAGTTCGTTTATATGCTACAAAGACCATTAATACAAGTTGAAGGACTATTTAAGAGCATACAGCAAGCCTCAAGCAAAATTTAAGATGGGGAAGTTTTTTTATATGCATTTTTTCATGTTTTTTATTTATTGAATCTTCTCTTTTACTTAAGAGACTAACAATAAGTTTTCAAATCTTATTTTAAACAAGCTTAATATCATTTTATGAAATGATTCGTGCTGTGTGGCCTAACAAATTTAACGCTGGGCTGGTTGGTCGTTCCGGTGCAGTCGGCTTTGGCTGCTCACTCGAATAAGTTTTCTTGCAACAGGATTTGGATGTGAGGCTATTTTTTCATTCCATTTTTCTTCTCTGCTATTATCTCAAAGACAAGTTTTATTTGTAAGTCTCTGTGTATATTCTCGTTCCGAGGATACCATGGAGCTCCAGTAATGATTCCCAGAATCCTAAACTGTGCTCGCTGTACTATGTCGCTGTACTATGCCCAATAGCTAAGAGCCAAAGACACTAGAATAACAAGATGCGTAACGGCCATACATTGGTTTGGCACTATGCAGCCACTTTTTTGGTGACGGCCAAAATTACTCTCTTTCCGCTCACTCCCGCTGAGAGCGTAAGAAATCTAAAAATATAATTTGCTTGCTTGTGTGTGTAAAAACAAGAGACGAGAACGCGTATAAGTGTGCGTGTTGTGCTAGAAGACGATTTTCGGGCCGAAATCAATTCTGATCGAAGAAACGAATTTACATGGTACATATTAGGGTAGGTTTTGCCAATTTCCTAGCAATATGATAAAATAAAAAAAATTTTAAAAATTCGCGCCCTTACTATTATAATTTTAAAGCTTTTTAAATTTGTTTGTTAAAATCGCCGCTCGAATTAGCTACCG
>NW_001845142.1:0-4381 GCF_000001215.4 Drosophila melanogaster | reverse complement strand
ACCAGTCGGGACCAGTACGGGACCGATTACGGGACCGAGTACTGGACCAGTACAGGAACAGTACGAGATCAGTACGGACCGAGTAAGGGACCAGTACGGGTCTAGTACGGCACCAGTACGGGACCGAGTACGGGACCAGTACATTACCGAGTACGGGACCAGTACGGGACCAGTACGGGACCAGTACGGGACCAGTACGGGACCGAGTACGGGACCGAGTACGGGACCGAGTACGGGACCGATTATGGGACCGAGTACGGGACCAGTACGGGACCACTACGGGACCGAGTACGGGACCGAGTACGGGACCGAGTACGGGACCGAGTATGGGACCGAGTATGGGACCGAGTACGGGACCGAGAACGGGACCGAGTACGGGACCGATTATGGGACCGAGTACGGGACCAGTACGGGACCACTACGGGACCGAGTACGGGACCGAGTACGGGACCAAGTACGGGACCGAGTATGGGACCGAGAATGGGACCGAGTACGGGACCGAGTACGGGACCGATTACGGGACCGAGTACTGGACCAGTACAGGAACATCGGTACGTACCGAGTAAGGGACCAGTACGGGACCAGTACGGGACCGAGTACGGGATCACTGCGGGACCAGTACTGGACCGATTACGGGACCGAGTACGGGACCAAGTACGGGACCGAGTATGGGACCGAGTATGGGACCGAGTACGGGACCGAGTACGGGACCGAGTACGGGACCGAGTACGGGACCGAGTACGGGACCGAGTACGGGACCAGTACGGGACCGGTACGGGACCGATTACGGGACCGAGTACTGGACCAGTACAGGAACAGTCCGGGACCAGTACGGGACCGATTACGGGACCGAGTACTGGACCAGTACAGGAACATCGGTACGTACCGAGTAAGGGACCAGTACGGGACCAGTACGGGACCGAGTACGGGATCACTGCGGGACCAGTACTGGACCGATTACGGGACCGAGTACGGGACCAAGTACGGGACCGAGTATGGGACCGAGTATGGGACCGAGTACGGGACCGAGTACGGGACCGAGTACGGGACCGAGTACGGGACCGAGTACGGGACCGAGTACGGGATCGAGTACGGGACCGAGTACGGTACCGAGTACGGGACCGAGTATGGGACCGAGTACGGGACCGAGTACGGGACCAGTAGACGGGACCGAGTACGGGACCGAGTACGGGACCGAGTAAGGGACCGAGTATGGGACCGAGTACGGGACTAGTACGGGACCGAGTACGGGACCAGTAGACGGGACCGAGTACGGGACCAGTACGGGACCGAATAAGGGTATAGTACGGGACCGAGTACGGAACCGAGTACGGAACCCAGTACGGAATCGAGTACGGGACCGAGTACGGAACCGAGTACGAGTACGGGACCAGTACGGGACCAGTACGGGACCAGTACGGGACCAGTACGGGACCAGTACGGGACCAGTACGGGACCAGTACGGGACCAGTACGGGACCAGTACGGGACCAGTACGGGACCAGTACGGGACCAGTACGGGACCAGTACGGGACCAGTACGGGACCAGTACGGGACCAGTACGGGACCAGTACGGGACCAGTACGGGATCAGTACGGGACCAGTACGGGACCAGTAAGGGACCGAGTACGGGATCGAGTACGGAACCAGTACGGGACCAGTACGGGACCGAGTACGGGACCGAGTACGGGACCGAGTACGGAACCGAGCGCGGAACCGAGTACGGGACCAGTACGGGACCATTACGGGACCAGTACGGGACCAGTGGGACCAGTACGGGACCAGTACGGGACCAGTAAGGGACCAGGACGGGACCAGAACGAGACCAGTACGGGACCCATACGGGACCAGTAGGGGACCGAGTATAGTACCAGTACATGTCCGAGTACAGAACCGAGTACGGGACCAGTACGGGACCAGTACGGGACCAGTACGGGACCAGTACGGGACCAGTACGGGACCAGTACGGGACCAATACGGGACCAGTACGGGACCAGTACGGGACCGAGTATAGTACCAGTACGGGACAGAGTACGGGACCGAGTACGGAACCGAGTATAGTACCAGTACGGGACCAGTACGGGACCGAGTACGGGACCAGTACGGGACCAGTACGGGACCAGTACGTTACCAGTACGGGAAGGGACCAGTTCGGGATCAGTAAGGGACCGTGTACAGGATCGAGTACGGAACCAGTACGGGACCAGTAAGGGACCGAGTACGGGACCAGTACGGGACCAGTACGGGACCAGTACGGGACCAGTACGGGACCAGTACGGGACCAGTACGGGACCAGTACGGGACCAGTACGGGACCAGTACGGGACCAGTACGGGACCAGTAAGGGACCAGTACGGGACCAGTACGGGACCAGTAAGGGACCAGTACGGGACCGAGTAGGAAACCTGTACAGGACCAGTACGGTGCCAGTACGGGAACGATTACGGGACCGAGTACGGGTCTAGTACGGGACCGATTACGGGACCAGTACGGGACCAGTGGGACCAGTACGGGACCAGTACGGGACCAGTACGAGAACGAGTACGGGACCGAGTACGGGTCTAGTACGGGACCGAGTATGGGACCGAGTACGGGACCAGTACGGGGCCAGTACGGGACCGAGTACGGGACCGAGTACGGGACCGAGTATGGGACCGAGTATGGGACCGAGTACGGGACCGAGTACGGGATCGAGTACGGGACCGAGTACGGTACCGAGTACGGGTCTAGTACGGGACCGAGTATGGGACCGAGTACGGGACCAGTACGGGACCAGTACGGGACCGAGTACGGGACCGAGTACGGGACCGAGTACGGGACCGAGTACGGGACCGAGTATGGGACCGAGTATGGGACCGAATACGGGACCGAGTACGGGACCGAGTACGGGACCGAGTACGGGATCGAGTACGGGACCGAGTACGGTACCGAGTACGGGACCGAGTATGGGACCGAGAACGGGACTAGTACGGGACCGAGTACGGGACCAGTAGACGGGACCGAGTACGGGACCAGTACGGGACCAGTACGGGACCGAGTACGGGACCGAGTAAGGGACCGAGTATGGGACCGAGTACGGGACTAGTACGGGACCGAGTACGGGACCAGTACGGGACCAGTACGGGACCGAGTACGGGATCACTGCGGGACCAGTACTGGACCGATTACGGGACCGAGTACGGGACCAAGTACGGGACCGAGTATGGGACCGAGTATGGGACCGAGTACGGGACCGAGTACGGGACCGAGTACGGGACTGAGTACGGGACCGAGTACGGGACCGAGTACGGGACCGAGTACGGGATCGAGTACGGGACCGAGTACGGTACAGAGTACGGGACCGAGTATGGGACCGAGTACGGGACCGAGTACGGGACCAGTAGACGGGACCGAGTACGGGACCGAGTACGGGACCGAGTACGGGACCGAGTAAGGGACCGAGTATGGGACCGAGTACGGGACTAGTACGGGACCGAGTACGGGACCAGTAGACGGGACCGAGTACGGGACCAGTACGGGACCAGTACGGGACCAGTACGGGACCGATTACGGGACCGAGTACTGGACCAGTACAGGAACAGTACGAGATCAGTACGGACCGAGTAAGGGACCAGTACGGGACCAGTACGGGACCGAGTACGGGATCACTGCGGGACCAGTACGGGACCGATTACGGGACCGAGTACGGGACCGAGTACGGGACCGAGTACGGGACCGAGTACGGGACCGAGTACGGGACCGAGTACGGGATCGAGTACGGGACCGAGTACGGGACCGAGTACGGGTCTAGTACGGGACCAGTACGGGACCGAGTACGGGACCGAGTGCGGGACCGAGTACGGGACCGAGTATGGGACCGAGTACGGGACCGAGTACGGGACCGAGTACGGGACCGAGTACGGGACCGAGTATGGGACCGAGTATGGGACCGAGTACGGGACCGAGTACGGGACCGAGTACGGGACCGAGTACGGGACCGAGTACGGGACCGAGTACGGGACCGAGTATGGGACCGAGTATGGGACCGAGTACGGGACTAGTACGGGACCGAGTACGGGACCAGTAGACGGGACCGAGTACGGGACCAGTACGGGACCAGTACGGGACCGATTACGGGACCAGTACGGGAACGAGTACGGGACCAGTACGGGAACGAGTACGGGACCAGTACGGGACCAGTACGGGAACGAGTACGGGACCAGTACGGGACCGAGTAAGGGTCTAGTACGGGACCGAGTAGGGGACCAGTACGGGATCAGTACGGGACCTGTACAGGACCAGTACGGGACCAGTACGAGAACGAGTACGGGACCGAGTACGGGTCTAGTACGGGACCGAGTATGGGACCGAGTACGGGACCAGTACGGGACCAGTACGGGACCG
>NW_001846522.1:0-1197 GCF_000001215.4 Drosophila melanogaster | reverse complement strand
GTGTGGGCCAGCAAGTCTGAGGGATCTTCCGAAATAGGGGAGAGGGGTCTAGAGTTGAGGCAAGCCTCAATCTTACGTCGATTTAAGGAACAGGGTTTTGAAGCTTTTCAGCCCTGCTTCCCACAAACCCCCCATATGTGGAGCCCCTGGTGGGATGAACCGCCATACGAGTCCCTGATGGCTATATGCATCAGTCACGGACTCTTTGATAACTTGGAGAAAGTCCTTGGAAATCAAAGTTGCCGCCCCCACAAAGGTCTTACCATTATCCGAATGGACCTGCTGAGGACAACCGCGAGCAAAGGTCGCTAGAAATTTCTCGGTTGTTACATCGGAAGTGGGTTCCAAATGGATATCCTTCGTGAAAAAGCACACAAACACACAAACATATCCCTTCGTTATGAGAAACGCTCTCCCTGTGTAATTTTTTATTTCGAAAGGGCCGGCATAGTCGATACCCGTGTAGGTGAACGCCCTCGAGAAGGAGACTCTATCTGTCGGGAAATCGCCCATCAGCTGTGTTTGGAGTTTCTTCTTGTAAATCGTGCAAATCTTACACGGATTGACCACAGCCTTCACCAGATTCTTGATTTTAGGAATCCAATACTTCGATCGGAAGGAATCGTTGAACATAGACCAGAACTCGCAGGGCCTTGTCCAATTTGGAGAAACGTTCGAGAAAGTCGATGGACGGGGCGTTGACAAAATGCACTTTGACCGCGCGCTGCTCTGGCTCTGTCACTGGAAGAGTGTCGCTTTGTGCTGGCCATAGCTCTCGTATCCCTTGCAGCCACTCTGGTCCGTGCCACCAGAGATGGTTTTCTGCCAATTCATGTAGGGATACGTCTCGACTGGCTAGATCGGCGGAGTTTTGTTCTGAGCGAACGTTTGCCCAACAGTCGACTGGCGTCGCCTGCGTGATCTTGGCAACTCTGTTGGCCACAAATGTGGTCCAGTTGCACGCAGGCTTTCGTAGCCAGGCTAAGACGATTGTGGAATCTGTCCAGCAGCGGATATCTGAACTGGCGGAGGGCAAGTGCGGAAGGATTGCTGTCACCATTTCGGTTAACAGCACGGCACCAAAGAGCTCTAGCCGAGGAAGGGAGACGGTTTTTACCGGGGCCACTCGTGTTTTGGCTGTAAGCAGGCGAGTCAGGATCTTTTGCCCCATCTCGACGCGGATGTATATAGCCCTTC
>NW_001844977.1:9370-12095 GCF_000001215.4 Drosophila melanogaster | reverse complement strand
ACAGAAAACGGCATAAAGAGACAATTGACGGTACCGCACACCCCCCAACAAAACGGTGTAGCAGGAGCGCGCTAACCGAACCCTGGTCGAGATGGCAAGGACTATGATGATTCACGCAGGCGTCGGCGACTCATGGGCTATGGGCTGAAGCTATCAATACTGCTGCTTATCTACGCAATCGCGCTGAGACGTCAGCATTATCTGATGTAACACCGTTCGAGTCTTGGACTGGAAGAAAGCCATATGTGTCCCACCTGAAGATATTTGGTTCGAAGGTTATCGTGCTTAACAAATCCACAAAAAGGAAGTTTTCTGCGAAGGGCGAAGAAAATATTTTGGTTGGATACTCTGAGGCTTCTAAGGGATATCGCCTGTTCAATCCTATCAGCAAGCATATCTGTGTTGCTCGTGACGTAATTGTATTTGAGAACGACCAGGATGATGTTATGACGGCAGGGCAAGCAGTATCTTCTCCCGATGTTCAACTTGTGGAGATGCAGCACCTTCCAGTCTGTGTTGCTGAGGGTAAGAAACAAGATGATGTTTTCCAGGTGTCAGATAAACACGTTGACGACGTTGCGTCTGTCGAGCAACAAGATTCAGAGGGAGAATCGTCATCCACTGAAGACAATGAAGCCACCGAAGTCAGAGGACCTGATTTATTTGTGGTAAACCTTTATAGTGGTAAACCTGGAAAACCGCGAAAACAATACAACATGGTCAATGGCATGAGTACGGATGAGGTTCCACTTCCAACAAGCGACAAGGAGGCGTTAACCATAAGGAACTGTGAAGAATGGAGAACCTCAATGCAGAAGGAGCTGGAGAGCCTCCTGGTCATTGGTGGATTTGCCGGCAGGTGAGAAGGCCATTGGGTCAAAATGGGTCTTTGCAGTGCAAAGTCGAGAGGTTTAAGTCTCGACTTGTCGCAAAAGGGTGCGCTCAGGGATACGGCGTTAACTTCACGGATACGTTCTCACCAGTGGCACGCTACTCATCAATTAAATTAGTTATTGCTTTGGCGGTGGAAAACGGTCTCTACATGCACCAAATGGACGTCTCGTCTGCATATTCGAATGGTGATCTTCACGAAACGGTATATATGAGGCAGCCAGAGGGATTCATCGATGAACGATATCCAATGAAGGTGCTGAAGTTACACAAATCTATATATGGACTGAAGCAGAGCGGCCGAGAATGGAATAAACTACTGAACGAAGTACTGCAAAAGATTGGGTTTTCTTCATGCCCTAGCGAGCCATGTGCTTACACCCGTAATTCTGCCAAAAGTAAGAACCTTGTTGTAGTGTACGTAGACGACCTTATCGTAGCCAGTTCAAGCAACGAGGAACTGTGCGATATTAAAGCAGCTAAGACATTTCCTGGGTATCGAAATTGAACGTGACGGAGAAACTGGTTGAATCAGGATTGGCCACAAGCAGTATATTGAGAGCCTTCTCAATGATTATTCGATGCAGGATTGTAAGCCGAATCTCATCCCACTGGAAGCAGGCTTTGAAGTAAAATGTGACAAGGCCGATTGTCAGAAGGAGAATCAAGTCAGCTATCAATCGCTGATTGGCTCATTAATGTATCTGGCAATCACAACTCGTCCTGATATTGTGCATTCGGTCATTAAACTATCACAACGGAACTTGAGGGGCACAGCTGATTTGCGTACTGGTGTGCCTATACATTGCTATGTTGACGCGGATTGGCTGGTGATACCACGGACCGAAAATCCTTTACTGGATGGGCATGTATTGCTGCAGGAGCTGCCTTTACGTGGGACTCAAACAAACAACCAGTGGTTTCCCTAAGCAGCACAGTCAGAGTATGTGGCACTTTCCATGGCAGCGAAGGAAGCGGCGTATGTTGGGAAATTGGTCAACGAAATGGGTTTCGGTGAAACACAGGCAACTAAGGTTAATAGCGACAACCAGAGTTCCCAGTGCTTGGTGAAAAATGACACTTTCCATGCACGTTGTAAGCATATAGATATAAAATATCATTATATAAGAGAACTGTATAAGAACAATATAATAGAAGTTAATTATGTACCCTCAGAAAACATGATGGCAGATGTTCTAACCAAGAATTTGAATAGATTTAAACATGAAAAGTGTTTCCAAGGGATGGGTTTAAACTAACAAAAATGTATTTTGATTTTGGAATTAAAATAAAAATATTATCCCTAAGGGTTGACATATTGCATTGAGAGGGAGTGTTGAAAATATGTATGTAATAAAGTCAATGCACTGTGTCGCCCTCTTTTGATCGCGGTAACCAAAAGCTTTTTTCTCTTATTGTGTTATCCTCTTTAGCGTCTAATTTGGCTGCCTCCGTGCAGTAACATTGTACTCTAGATCAGTCACAATAAATACTTAAAACGAATATATAGAATTGTTTCGAATTTTGTACACCTGTCTTCAATATTTTCCTCGCTACCAATGATTCTTATTTTTTCGTTTACGGTCTTGTGGAATCTTTCTATGTCTGATATACCATTTTTGCTAGTCGTTATAGAAATTTGTACACCTTCAGATCTTAACCAATTTTCAAAGGCTATACACATAATAGCTGAGTCTTTGTCTTTTTTAATTTCTTGCGGTTTTCCCATATCATTGAATATTTTAGTAATGGCTCTTTTTGCTTCTAACCAATCTCTACTTTTTACTTCAAATGATGCAAATTTCGAATAGATATTGTTGGGTTGTAGGGGATG
>NW_001844977.1:0-1168 GCF_000001215.4 Drosophila melanogaster | reverse complement strand
AACGCTCTCTAGAAGATCAGAAAATCTTCGTCATTAGGGAAATAAATTGCACTCTTTTTGGTATACACATATTCCTTAATGAGGTTTTTGGCGAGTTCATGTGTCATTTCTTTATAGATTATTTTAATCTTTAATTTTTGAAAGAAATGTCTTACACTTGTATCATTGTCGCCTTTTTCTATCTCTATTTGTCTAGAGAAGAAATTTATTGGTCTTTCTGTTATAAATATGTAATTTAGATTATCTTCACTATCACTGTGTACAGTTGCGTTTACGCTGTTTGCGACCTCGCCTACCATAACTTCTTCTATTTTCGTGCGGGAACGAGCATCCGCGACATGATTTTCTTTGCCTGGAAGATTTTTGATTCTATAATCAAATTCATTGAGTTCTATTTTCCATTAAGCCATACCAGTGGCTTGTGATCACTTAATATTTCAAATGGCCTGCCAAATAGGTATGACCTGGAATAATTTGTAGCTCAAACTATAGCTAACAGTTTTTTTTCAATCGTAGCATAGTTGATTTCATGTTCGTTTAGCGTTCTACTGGCATAACAAAATGGCTTGTAATTCTGTGATAACACTGCTGCCATCAGTTGTCAGAGAAAAAGGTTTTGAAAAATCAGGATAGATTAATATCGGGTCTGAAGTTATCAAAACTTTTAATCTTTCAAATGATTCGATGTATTCTTTACATTTGGTGTCTATTATGGCACCTTTCATTAATTTGAGGGTCATAGGTTTAACTATTTTGGCAAAGTTAGGAATAAACTTGCGTTAGAACCCACATAATCCCAAAAATGATTTTATTTGCTTTGGTGTCTTGGGTAATGGAAAATTAGTAATTGCTTTAGTTTTATTTGGATTTGGTTTGATGCCATTGTGTCCTAGGAATTCAGTTTCTTTCTTCATGAATTCACATTTATCTAGTTGCAACTTTAAATTAGCGTCTCTCAGTTTTTTAAAGACTTTCTTTAGGGATAAAATGTGTTCTTCCAATGAAGTGGAAAAAACAATAATATCGTCTAAATAGACTAAACAATCTTTGCAGATTAAATCTTCCAGAAGATTATTCATGCATCTCTGAAAAGTAGCTGGAGCGTTTTTTAACTCAAAAGGCACAATGCCCATGCTTAGTTGAAAAAGCTGTTTTTGCAATAGAATTT
>NW_001846140.1:0-1408 GCF_000001215.4 Drosophila melanogaster | reverse complement strand
ATTGTTCAAACGAGCCACTTAAATTTTCACTACCATTGTCATTTCCCAAGATTTTAAATTTTTTACCCGTTTGATTTTCAACAAATGATTTGTATTCTTTAATTTAAATTCAAAAACTTCATAGATTTCATAAAATACACCAGTTACTTATCTGGATTTGTCATCAATAAAGGTCACAAAGTAACGTGCACCACCATTTGATTTTCTATTAATTGGGCCACAAATATCGGTATGCTAAACCCAGAATTTCTTTTGCACCATTCTCACTGGCCTTTGCCTTTGTTTTACACTAATTTTGCCTTTTGCACACGACACACAGGCAACGTTTTTGTTAAAATATATATTTATATATTTTCTTTAATCATTTTATTTAGGCTTCTAAAATTTAGATGTCCGAATCTGTTATGCCATTGTTCAAGTTACGGGGTTTGAACTGTCACCCGCTCTCCGCTCCCTCTTACGCTCTCCCGCTCTTCACCTCAGAGTCTCCAAGGAGTTTCCGCTGCGCTTGGGATAGCCTAACTAATTAGAATAAGCAGCAGTGTAAAAACTAACCACAGCGAATAAACATACGCCCGGTCGCGCCCGCGCAATTACGAAAAGTCTGGTGTTCGCTTTTCTTCGAGTGTTTCTTTTCAGCATATTTGAATTCCAGGCCAGCATCCCCCTACATCCCAATATTTTGGTCCTTCGAGCCGGATTCCTTTTAATTGCCGGTCTGCAGCAAAAGGTTCGAAAATCCAATTTCATTCAATTTGCTGTAAGATTTATTGTCAAATCTAACGGATTTCTCCGACAAAAGGCAATTAAAGAAAAGTACTTATCCATTCTCACGAGCGCCGCCATATTACCCACCGTTCTCCTTTCACCCTCATTCGTGAAAAGTTCTATGTCCAAATTTCCGAATATATTTAAATATTAATCCAGTCCGATAGTGCAAAATTCCAAATGTGAAAAAGTGAATAATTTGTGCCAAGTTCAGTGAAAATTTCTAAGTCCAAAGCTCTGCCAAAATTGGCAAAAAAAAATTCTGTTCTCGTTTCACTGTGTCAAACGCAAGCCAAATTCATTACACTTATTACAATTTGCTTTGCTATCGAAGAATACAACAACGAAACAAACAACACATACCCTCTGGTCATTCCAAATAAAATATTAATTAAACATTTACCGGCCAGTTCCAAATATATTACATCAACATACACTACATCCATATACATTGCATATATTACATCAACATATACTACATATATATATATTACATCAACGTATACTACATCCATATACATTGCATATATTACATCTACATATACTACATCCATATATTACATATATTACATCAACATATCCACATACATATATTACTGACATACATTGCGCACATTATCTGCATTCCCTTTAAACGTAC
>NW_001845109.1:2612-4888 GCF_000001215.4 Drosophila melanogaster | reverse complement strand
ATGTCAGCCAGGAATGCCTCCCTTCGCTTACAAATCTCTCTCAACTCTGACACCGTTCGGACATCTAAGTTTAGAATTTCGTGGCGGATCTCAGGACGAAGGTTATTTCTTAGCACGCGGACAAGTTTGTTGGCTGTCCAAGGCTGTTCTAGCTGGTCGACTAACTCGGATACCGTGTCGTAGAAACTATCAAAAGTTTCATTTGGTTTTTGTTTGGTGTTCCTGATCAGTTGCTCTATGTCCCCATCGTCGCGACTCTGTCGAAATTGCAGTCGTAGGGCTGTGCAAAACCTCTCCCACAGAATTTCACCGTTGGCTTTATGATAGCCCCAAAAGAAGTCGTTCGCCTTGCCTTCAAACAATACACTTATGTTTCTACATAACAAGTTGAAATTTCCATTCAACGTCTGCCTTGTAAGCGCTTCGACTCTGTATATAAAGTTGTCCACTGACACCACCAGAATATTTTATTTTCCGATCAAACAAATCGGAGGAAGCGCTTCGTGGAGAAGGAACTTGATTTGGCGATGCTAAATACTGCCTCTCATATGCATTTGGGTGATCAGCTGACATTTCACTGGCTGTAACGACTACAGCTGGACTCGGAGTGGGCATTATTCGCTGCATGCTTGAGGTGATAGCGTTTTGTACTAAATCAGCCATCTTCTCTGACAACGTTGCTAGAAGCCTACGCTCCATGGCTAACAAAGCTGCATTAGCACTTACAGCGCTTGAACTAGCTTCATTTGCGTTAGCACCGCTGGCTGATGTCGAAGGACCCCCGTCTACTGTTGCGGCTGGAAGATTTTTTGTTTTACTCTGAGTTTCTCTCCCTACCCTTTCGGTCGCTTCGGCTGGAGGCCTACAGGTTAGTTTGCACCTCGGACAGATCTCACTTTTTTTAAAATGATTGCCAATGCACTCCCTGTGAAATTCATGGTGACAGGTTGTCACATACAAATCTTGTGTGCTGATCTCGGCTGCACATAATTTACAAACAGGGTTTGAGACACTAGGAGATTTCCTAGTTGGTGATCGGTCTAACCCCATCATACTTTCGAAAAATTACCGGTTGAAAAATGGCGAGCAAAAATAGAATAAACTTATACGTAAAAATGTCAACGATAAGGCGTGAAAAGATAATAAAACTGAACTCTTGGCTTGATGTTCTCCTTTCGTAGGGCTGTCTATTATTTTGGCTCAAAATTCTCACGAAGGCGTAGAAGGAGTTTCGTTAAAATAAGATATTCGATATTAGACTAAATTTCAACACCACCAGTAGTTTTAACAGTGAAGTCCTGGATCGTGCCTTTTCCTTGGCACGAATATTTCAACCTATAGGAAACTCTATCTTATTTAAACGAATAGTAAAAAAGAGGAAAATCGTCAACTATATGAGGATCTTGCATTTCTCTTAAGTAACGCAAAGATTTTCCGTCATGTTGCGTTAATGATCTTTTTTTTTTTTTTTTTTTTTAGAATAGCGTTTAGTTAGATCAAGAAAGTGTAAATTAAACCGGGACAGGAACCAGACCGAAGTTACTGTTACTCTGTTTTCCTCAGCAAAATCCACATTTCCTTTAGCTACACTAAGGAAAATTTTTGTGCTCAGTCTGTTGCTGTAAGCAATGCGACGCATTTCTGCCTGACGTCAAAAGATGAACTGGCTAAACGAGAAGTTACTCCGAAGTCAGTGGAGTGGGAAACCGAGTTGCAACAAGTATTTAAAAAACTTCAAGGCCGGCATGTCTGAGTCGCCAGTCAAACCGAAATCAATCAACCATGACCGATCACTAGAGAACAGAGATAACAGTGTGTCTCTGTCCCTCTCAGACGAACCAATTAAACCTGCTTATTCTCAGCTTCAGAGCAATTTCTGAGTTACGGAATGGGTGCATGTCAAAGCATCCCCAGATTTTATTTTGGAAGAACGTTAAAATGTGTATAACCAGTTTTGATTACATTAGTTCTATCCCGACAGGATATTGATGAACCGCCTTGTTTATGGATTGTTAGATTCAGGCGCGTCGATTAGTCCATAAGAGGAGCAGATGCGACTGCAGACGGAAATTCCCAACAAATGCTTAATGTTTATTGATTCCAAAAATTCTTCGAACATATCTGATGTAAAACATGTCCTTCTGCCTGAAGCAATGGTCGTTGGTCTACTATACGCTCTAAAATAATCTCTTAAGGCTCCCATTGCTTCCTTTGAGTTTGTTGATTTCGCAATCTCACAAACTTTGTGTATCAATCAACAATTACTATACATGTTT
>NW_001845109.1:0-2434 GCF_000001215.4 Drosophila melanogaster | reverse complement strand
TAACTTTTACCGACTATTTCCGTAACTTTGTCTTTCCCTACATGGCCTAACTCATTGTGGTTAGGTATTGTAGTACAATACGTGTGCTTTCATAGCTTCCGGGACATATAACAATAACTTATCTTTTACTTTCTTGTAAATCACACCATTTCGCATTTCATATAATTCGCTTTCTTTTTTACTTAGCATTTCTTTAATCTTTCTAAACTTTTCGTCTCTGTTTTGACATATAACCAAATTGTCCCCTAACGGATTTTCCTCTATTACCAAAATCGTATTACATCTACTAAGAGCATCAACATTTTTCATTCAAGTTCCTGATCTATATTATAGTTTATACAAATAATTCTGTAATTCCAAGGCCCATCTTGCTATTCTTGGGTTCAACTTATTTTTGTTCAACGTCATTGTTAGGGAATTACTATGTTGAACTCAATTTCTTGTAGGTACACTCCAAACCTTTTTAATGCATATATTACTGCCAGTGTTTCCAATTCAAAACTATGATACCTTGATTCTGTATCCGTTTTCCTTTATGAGAAATAAAAAATGGGATGTAGCTTACCATCTGCTTTCCTGTGCAAAAGGATTGATCCGAAACCTATTGAACTTGCATCGCAGTGCAATTCTGTAACATCCTCAGGACTGTACAACGCCAAAATAATCGTTTTTAACAGCTTGCTTTTTAATTCATCAAATGCAAATAATTGCGCTGTGCCAAACTCAAACTTTTTGTCTTTCTTTGTCAAATCATGGAGTGGCTATTGTTGAAAAATTCTGTATATTTCTTTTGAAATACGAGCACATCCCCAAAAAACTTTGAACATCATGAACTTTTTGTGGCACTGGAAAATTTTCAATGGCTATAATACCGTCGTCATCTGCTTTTATACCCTTTTCTGATATTATATATCCTAAATATTTTACCTCACTTTAGAAAAACATACATTTATCGATTCGCAGCTCTAATTTGTTTTTAACTAATCGCTGAAATACTTCTTTTAATATAGCTTGGTGATCTTCTATATTCTTTGTCGCTATCATTATGTCATCGAGATAAACTACCACTTTCTTTTCCCTAATCATGTCGTCAAATACTTTGTTGATGAACCTTTGAAAAACAGACGGAGCATTCAGCCCAAAATGCATTCTTGTGCACTCATACTGTCCTAGTGGCGTGGTAAATGATGTATAATTTATCGATTCTTCGTCCATATAAACATAAAAATAAAAAAGTAAAAACTTTGTTTGCTAGGGTATCTAATAAACGGCTTGTCTTCTTCTAACCATAGCTTCGTTTCACATTATATATTCGGTTCAGTCGGTCTTTTTGGTTTAATATAATATTCTTCAGTAACATTTATAAATTTCGCATCTTTGTTTAAAATTTAATTGTGAACCTATCTCATATACCTTTTCATTACCATTGTAATCAACTAATAATAGTTTGTTTTCCAAAATTTTTTGCTCGTCTGCGTTTGTCTCATAATGACTTTTAAATTCTTTATTTTTATTTTTATTTTCTTCAACTATCGAACCTTTTTTATTTCAGATAGTTTTTCATGTTCATTTTCAATTACAATTTTGGCTAAAAAATTTCTTGCTAAAAAATCCCTTCCCAATAACATAGCATATCCCATAGATTAATCCTCCATGACATATAGTAAAATAGGAGTATCTTTATTTGAGAACTTAACTGAACATTTTACTCTTCCATGTATTTGAAATTTACTTAAATTTAATCCAACGTAACTTAAAGAGGTAGTATTTTCCATTTTTATTTGACTTGGTATAAAACGTTTTTTAATAATACTAATCGGGCTGCCAGAATCTATGAGACTATGAAAATGGCATATTATTCTTTGTTTCTGCATTACTTCGTGGCTTTTGATAATCTCCTGCTCTACGGTCTTCTGGTAACTTGGGCTTAGGAACGTAGCCCAACTCAGCGTTTCGGAATGCCTCCAAAAGCTATAATCGTGTCCAATGCGCCTGGAATAGTTACATTGTTGCGCATCATTTGGTTTCCAAAACATTGTTCCGGCTCATTGTTGCCAGCCAGGATCATTGTTGCTAGCCATCGGGATCGCGAAACATTTGTTGGACTCATTGTTGCTGGCGCTCACCATCTGCCTCTCAGAACATTTCTCGATCTCATATTTGTTGTTCATTTCACAAGATCCCGTTACTTTTCGCGAACCTTCTGTTTCTTGCATTCCTTTGTATGTAAGTTAAAGTAAAGATTTGTTTTTACGATAAGATAAGAAGGGGAAAAAGTGTGGTTCAGCTGATCGTGATTTCCGCCGATGGCCTACATCTCGGCTTGGGTTTCCTGTTGGCCCTTTTTCTTAATAGAACAGTCGATGAGTCAAGTTGTGAAAGTGCGTTTTTTGAAGTAGTAACTTACGGGCATAAATATTTTTTTGTCGCGAGA
>NW_001845947.1:0-1719 GCF_000001215.4 Drosophila melanogaster | reverse complement strand
TTTGGAAACCCACTCCAGTCCGCATACATCAATACTAATGCACACCGCATTTTTCTGTACGCTTCCGTTATTCGTGCAGACATCTACTTCCGTCCGCTCCCACCCGTGACCAGATTACGTTCGGCAGAAACTCTAACAGTTCTCTGCCGCGCATCAAAAGAGTAGAAAAGGCGCCTGTATGGCGCGTGCCCAGCAGAAACGCGCAATTGCTAGAAATGTCGTTAAATTTAAATGATCTGCGACATATATAACAAGAAAAAACGCTGTATTCGAGTTCCTCGACTGTCAGGTACCCGTCTAGGTTTTTTTATGGTTACATATACATTTGGTAAAACGTCTATGTAAGCTGCATGTTTAATCTCAAATGTCTGGCTTTTATAATTCGAATTATACATACGGACGGATTGCCAAACGGACATGCCCAGATCAACAATTTATCATGATCATAAATATACAATATACATATACTCTCTATAGGATCGGAAACGCTTTCTTCTGCCTGTTACATACTGTTCAACGAATCTAGTATAACCTTTTACTCTAGGAGTAACTGATATAAGAACGGCATAAAAGGGCATCAGAGCGCCAAGTTAAAAAAGAAAGCATGTGAGTCCAAAAAACAGGGAGAGAGAGCAAGGGAGGCGCTATAGATACTTCCCCCATCTTCCTTGCATATAAGTGTATTATTTGCGAAGTGCAAAAAAAACAAGAGAGAATGCCATAGTCGAGTTTTCGGACTATCAGCTAGTGGAAATGGGAACACAAAATGTAATAAAATGAGACAAAATCTAAAAGCTTAAAGCTGTGGGCGTGGCCAAAGATTTTTTGATATACCGATAGAAATTGACAAACAATTAATCAAAGAGTGGGTGTGTCAAAAAGATTTGTGGCAAATAAATAGTAATTTCAAATTATTCCAAAAATGTGCAGTTCTGGTTTATTTCTGGGAGTTAAAGTGGGCGTGGCAAAAAGTTTTTCGGCAAATCGATAGAAACTAATAATAAACTTACAAATATCTAAACATTTTTCAAAACTGTGGGCGTTCGAGTGGGCGTGCCAACAGGGGTCAACAAACTTGCGCTGCTTCTATGTCTCTAGAATCTGAATTCTGTTCCGTTTATGCAATGTTTATAGGAGCAGAAACATATTTCGAATTGTTGTTGGCCAAATTAAACAAGGTCCTGATTATTTAACTTTACAAAAAACCCTTCTTGGTTAAGTTGGTTGGCGAAGGTATAAGTCTGCGGTCCCTAAACAAGGTCAGGTCCATTAGGTCGGTTTAAAATAGTATGCCGTTTAAGTCTGATCAAAATGGGTTGAGCAACTCCTTCGAAGTTGCAAAAACTTCGCCGGAGCGAAGGTTGTCCCGAGATGCTAAATGAGTTAATTTAAGAATATCTCGCAGTAGGTCATATATCGAACACAGAAATCAAAATCCCTTCCACCCACATTAAGTTATTCCCCATCAATGCGTGTTAAGGCCCCAGAGTACGTCTACAAAATTGCTTGTCGAGTTCGATGTTTCTTGCATAACATCGTCTCCTGACGATTCAGGAAGATTTTACTCCAATCTACACCGCTTCCGGCTGCACAGGTATGCCCCGACTGCCGATGTAAAAAAATGTATCGTCAAGTGATGGTTAATAAAGCGGATAGGTTTGGATAAGTTTTAACTTAATAGAGTAGAGACCCCTCTGAATCCTTAAAAGTATAGAAGCC
>NW_001845114.1:3320-4815 GCF_000001215.4 Drosophila melanogaster | reverse complement strand
ATCGAAGTATTGGATTCCTAAAATCAAGAATCTGGTGAAGGCTGTGGTCAATCCGTGTAAGATTTGCCCGATTTACAAGAAGAGACTCCAAACACAGCTGATGGGCGATTTCCCGACAGATAGAGTCTCCTTCTCGAGGGCCTACACGGGTATCGACTATGCCGGCCCTTTCGAAATAAAAAATTATACAGGGAGAGCGTGTCTCATAACGAAGGGATATGTTTGTGTGCTTTTTCACGAAGGCTATCCATTTGGAACCCACTTCCGATCTAACAACCGAGAAATTTCTAGCGGCCTTTGCTCGCGGTTGTCCTCAGCAGGTCCATTCGGATAATGGTAAGACCTTTGTGGGGGCGGCAACTTTGATTTCCAGGGACTTTCTCCAAGCTATCAAAGAGTCCGTGACTGATGCATATAGCCTTCAGGGACTCGTATGGCGGTTCATCCCACCAGGGGCTCCACATATGGGGGGTTTGTGGGAAGCAGGGGTGAAAAGCTTCAAAACCCTGTTCCTGGGACAGTAAGTAAACCACCCCAAAAAGGAATGAGAATAAATAACATTGATGAGGATCATTTTTTATATCAGAACCGTACATATAAACCAGAATAGACAGAAAAACAAACAAACAACTAAAAATATTAATTGACACATGAGCCACATCTTGCTATATAAAAAAAGAATTTATGAAAATAAAAAAGAATTGACAACTTACAAGAGAGTATCTAAAGTTAATGGAAATTCAATTATAAAATATTACGATATATTAACAATATTTCAAACAAAACATCTGTTTTATGAAATATAAGGTTTAGAATCTGACTTATTAATTGGGTGCAATTTATTAAAGAAAATTAGAGCTAAAATATATGCAAAAAAGTGTATCATATAATATAATGGGAAAAAAGAAAAGCCCAAATATTTTGACAATGAGGAAAAAACGAATTGTGTTTAATTGGGGAATAACAATTTCTTCCATTATTATAAAAAAATACTTTGATGAACAAAGACTATTTAAAACCGAAACGGTAATGATCAAAGAATGTTTGTATATCTTGGTATCAAAGAATTCTGAGCACGCCGACTTTGAATTAGCCGTCAACAAAAAAACATATCAAAGGATCAAAGAATGCTGAGCATGCCGACGTTGAATTATCAGTCAACCAGAAAACTAATAGTTTGTGATCCACAAATCCTTAACACATCGTCGTTGAATTTTTCGACAAAGAAAAAATGAATAATCTAAAAATAATTTCAAATCAGATAAATGATTTCGAAAATAGGATTATTAATTATATACATAATGAACTTTTATTATATTGGTCTTATACAGTTCTCTTATATAATGATATTTTATGTCTATATGCTTATTACGTGCATCGAAATTGGCATTTTTCACCAAACACTGGCACTCTGTTTGGTGCTATAAACCTTAATTGCCTGGGTTTCAGCAAAACCCATTTCCTTGACCAATTTTTGAACATACGCGACTTCCTT
>NW_001845114.1:0-3300 GCF_000001215.4 Drosophila melanogaster | reverse complement strand
TGACTCTGTGCTGCTTAGAGAAACCACTGATTGTTTCTTTGAGTCCCACGTAAAGGCAGCTCCTGCAGCAATACATGCCCATCCAGTAAAGGATTTTTGGTTCGTGGTGTCACCAGCCCAATCCGCGTCAACATAGCAATGTATAGGCACACCAGTACGCTTGTAGTGTAACTGCAAATCAGCTGTGCCCCTCAAGTATCGCAGAACTCGCTTTGCACCGGCTTCGTGCTCTTTATGTGGGTCAGCGTTCCGTTGTGATAGTTTAATAACCGAATGCATAATATCAGGTCGAGTTGTGATTGCCATATACATTAATGACATCATCAACATCATTGTCTTCAGTGGATGACGCTTCTCCCTCTGAATTGTGTTGCTCGACAGACGCAACGTCGTCATCGTGTTTATCTGACACCTGGACAACATCATAGTGTTTCTTACACTCAGCAACACAGACTGGAAGGTGCTGCACCTCCACAAGTTGAACATCGAAAGAAGGTACTCCTTGCCCTGCCGTCATACCATCATCCTGGTCGTTTTCAAATACAATTACCTCACAAGCAACACAGACATTCTTCCTGGTAGGATTGAACAGGCGATATCCCTTGGGAGCATCAGAGTATCCAACCAAAATATTTTCTTCGCCCTTCTTCTTAGCGGATTTGTTCAGCACGATAGCCTTTGAACCAAATATCATCAGGTGGGTCACATATGGCTTTCTTCCAGTCCAAGCCTCGAACGGTGTTACATCAGATAATGCTGACGTTTCGGCGCTTCAGCCCATAGTGAATCGCCGACGCCTGCGTGAATCATCATGGTCCTTGCCATTTCAATCAGGGTTCGGTTAGCGCGCTCCGCTAAACAATTCGTCGCTTGCATTGGACCACAGATGTCACTAAGCACTAGCTCCAGTACTTCATTTGTGCGATTTCCAAAAGGCTTTTGAGAAATTTTTCTTTTTGCGCAACTCTAACAGTCATTTTCTTTTGCGCCACTTAAATATTTTAAATTAAATTCTTAAATTCTTTAATCCGAGTACCATTTCTTGTTTGATCATTTTGTTCAAGCTTGAAAAGTTTAAATGACCCAATCTCTGGTGCCACTTTCTCATTAAATTTGTCTGTGCAACGAAACATGCACTTTCAACTTTTCTTTCATTTTGGAACATAAACAAATCTCTTTGCAGTTCAGCAATCAAAACAACTTTATTATTATTATTTTTTTTAAATTCCGCGCCTGTTTTCGAACAACACGCGAAATCCGTTTTCAATCGCCTTCGACACCGACATTAAGTTGCATTGTAAATTCTTTACAAAGAGTACGTCGATCAATTCAAATGATGAGTTGCGCCAGGCTATTTTCACTGAACCACGACCGTCAGCCTGAAGTTTTTAAAAATCGATCTCTCCCCGCTCAAATGAGTCGTTGCTCATGAATCAAGGCACCACATATTTTTTGGCAATTCGCCAAGCTGTACAGTTGAACAGAGGACAGAGAATGATTTCTCGGTATTTAAGTTTTCGCTATCTCTATGTTCTCCTTTCCTTTGCTTACAGTTTACAGATTTGTGGCCGCTGTGACCACAGTTCCAACAATTAACTGTTCTTTTCCCATTAAGCAGTTGCTGATTATTTACTTGCGCACTGTTCTTAATGTCACTTTCCCTTTTTTTTCGCAGACCGAATTCACTAATGCACTTTGTTTTCTTTTTGAAGAATGTTCTTCATTTGCCATGTGCCTTTGCTCTTCCTCTTGTAATTTTATTTTTAACATTTTCAATTTGGGCAACTCATCGCGCGTTTCTATTGAAACTACGAAACTTTCAAACGATTCCGGCAAACTGGACAACAGGAGAATACTAAGGACTTCTTCTTGGATCACCAATTGGAATTCTTTTAATTTTCCAGACATTCTCATGTGCAACAACTGCTTTAACAAACATATATTGTACGTCGTGCCGGTCCTGAGGGAGTGTGGATTACATTAAGCCTTTGCCATGCCTCTACAGCCGTCTCACAGTTTTTTATATGGTTAATTTGGGATGTCTTAATGCATAGCATTATACTTACTAATGCTTTTTCGTCCTTCGCGGCGAACAAAGCCTTTAGCTCAGCACAATCACATTCGTTTTTATACAAACGTCCACACACTACCCCCCTTAACTCCGCTCGAATTAAGACACTCTTCATTTGTACAGCACACGCACTGTAAATCATCATCAAGTTTTTCTATTTGGTTTATTGATGAACTCATTTTTACTCCGATATTTTTTTCGTATTAAATCCCTGAATCACAATATTTAAAGATGTCGAATATTCTAATTCGTTTAGAAAATTTATTAAGGAAAATTGGAGCTAAAATAGATGCAGAAAACGGTATCATAGAGTAAAACGGAAAATGACAATTGTTTAGCTATTGAGCTTTTCCAATAGCTGTTGCGAATAATAAAGAGCCGAAGAAAGTTTGTTTATTTTACGATACTGTTTATTTTGCTAATTGTTTACGGCAGCTGGGGCCGACAAAGAGCTATATCGAATGCACAAGTTTAGTCTCTTCCGACAAACGAAGAAGATAATAAAAAAAGAACAAGGAATGAGCGCCGTACAGATAAATGCGTGCGAGAATAGCGGTTTGCATTATGGGCATCGCAACTGCTACCACTGACTACTTGGGCTTAAAATATTAAAGAGTATGAGATTAGTCTACTGCACAGTTTTGGCGGCTGCATGACCCAACATCCTCCCCCCGTTGGAAGCTTAGCTTCCAACAGAGTCCTTAAGGGGAAGCAGACACAGCTTGTTCACTGCCCGCATTATTACTCCAGACGCGGTCCTCAATTATGCAACTCGAGCGACGCCGTCTCTGCCAGGAATCAACTGCATGACTCTCGCCAAAGGCCATCTCATTGGGGGTAGATTCTCGTCCTTACCAACGACGTTGTCCACGGCTACGCCAGGCTTTGGGGTGCGCCACTTGGAGCGCTGCTGGAGCAACGTCAAGTACTCTTCCTTCCATCGCGACCAAAATATTTGCTGAAGAAAGGAGAGGCGCTGCCAAGAGTCAAGCCGATTATAGTTTAGGCCCGTTATCTCTGGCTCGTCAAACGCCGAAGGCGGACCACCATTGAGAAAATGCGCCGAAGTGAGGACGTCCAGATCGGCAGGGTTCTCTGAAATGGGAACCACAGCGCGGTAGAAATGATTTTTGGCCGTTTTTACCGCTGCTTCCCAAAGTCCACCGAAATGGAGCGACCGTGGAGGGATGAACCGCCAGTCAATAGTCTCCGAAAGGCAAAAATTCTGA
>NW_001846659.1:0-1156 GCF_000001215.4 Drosophila melanogaster | reverse complement strand
GAGCAGACGTACTCGAGGTATTAGATCCTACCGCTGCCGAGTCTGCTCTGGAATCCATCCTCTTCGAAAGTGCAAGAGGTTCCACAAACTGAGCGCTGAAAAGCGCCTTCGGGCAGTACTTATTAATAAGTATTGCTCGAACTGCCTCGCCCATCAGCACTCAGGAGGAGACTGCCGCAGCCAAGAGGGATGCAAGAAGTGTGGAGGAGACCACCACACTCTACTCCACATGCACGAGGTCCTCCCCGCTCCGACCCCGGCAGCGCTACCAGCTCCGACGCGCAGACAGCGCCATCCCGCTGCACCTCGTCCAGTCTGGATTTCCCGCACTCCGCCACCAGCCCCAGGCGCCAACAATCGCCCGCGTCCGAAGGCCTTCATCGCGTCTCCGGCGGTGGCAACGGGGCAGCAGCAGGCTGACCCCATCCTGCCTACAGCCATCGTCGTGCTCGAAGACCTTCGAGACCGGGGCCATGATCGACCCATGCATGCCGGTGAGCAGCATCGACCGGTCGTTGGCGGCTGCGTTCCGGCTGCCCATCATCCGGCTGGGAGACGACGAGGTCTGCTCGGTGACACTCCGGTCCCGAACAAGCACCTTCCGACTCAACGTCGTCCTGAAGATCGGACCCAGCCTAAGGATCCGGACACCCATCCGAGCTCTGAGCGACGCCGCCAGGGCCAAGTTTGACGGTGTTCGTCTCGCGGACGAGCGCTTTCACCGGCCGGCCTCCATCTCCCTCGTGTTGGGATCAGATGTATATGCCAACTTGATCCAACCGGGGTTCCTAAAAATTGAGGATGGGTTTCCCGTCGCGCAGAACACGGTGTTCGGATGGACCGTTTCTGGAGCGTGCACGGAATGAAGAGGCCGATCCTGCTGTCTAGCCGGCCAGGGATACCTTTGCCTACGCAAGGGGGGGGGGGGGGAGAATGTTCACGCCAGAAGGGCGCAAACAGTTGAGCGGGCAGTGTAAGCGGCCAATGCTTGTACTCAAAGCTCCTCCACGGCTCGCAAGCACCGCTGCTCGCGCTCTCCTTCTCTCCTCTCGCTCTCCTCCCTTCCCGCAAGGTCTTCACCACTCCGCGGTCCCGCGGTATTTCCGATGTTAGGTTTAAGTAAGTCTTAATTTACAAGTGCGAGAATAAAGTCAAC
>NW_001846504.1:0-1203 GCF_000001215.4 Drosophila melanogaster | reverse complement strand
CACACTATTCAAATGTGATAAATCACCCTCATGCACATACTTGAATTCAACAATCAACTCAGCACATGATCCCTTTGCCCAATGGCTGGATTTACTGACTCTCAACCTTTTTTGGTTTCCAACTCGCCTTATAAACTCTGTGCCATCTTTGGTTACTTTCATATCCACGCTGTTTAAGATTGTTCTTCCTAAAATCGAATCAATATCCCCATCAGGAACTACCTGAAATTCAACTTGCATGTCTATACCATCTACCTCAACCGAAATTACAAAGCTACTGAATGTAAGCACCTGGCTATCACCTATGCCAGTCAAACACTTCGCTAATCCTGTCAACTTATTTCTGCCCAACTTAGTATAAACACTTCTGCGTCAGCACCTGTATCAACTAATCCTTGAAACATAATTGATTTATACTGCACAGTTTTCAACTCTAAACCTGAAGGAGTGAAAACGCTTAATGGCTTTAACTCTTCCTTCCTATCTTGTACGACATTCGTATTTTGATCCTGCTTAACTTATCCATATTTTTTACACTCTGATGCGCGATGTCCTGGTTGGTTACACTTAAAACAAACAAAATCTTTCTTCCTACAATAAAATGGGTATCATCACCGAACTTGAAACATTTACGTGTCTTGTTGTCACTGCTTATCTTCTTGGACTCAGAACTCTGTTTATCAACGAATGATCCAGGCCTGTTTGAATCTTGCTTGAACTACAGACTTTCTTGTAAACATCCAAACTAAGTTTTAGCTCTTTTAATGTTTTTGCTTGATACAGCACTACTTTGTTTGCAGGGAATCCTGAATGCCACTAATAAAATAATCTATAATACTCTCATCTTCAAGCTTTGCTGGCTTAGCTATTTCCATCAGTGCGTACAAGAATTCATGTAAACTCTCATCTTTTTTCATTTGCCGTCTATTTAATCTTCGATGTATTTCTGCTGATGACACTTTAACTTCGAACTCATGTATAACACAACTGTTTTCAATATTTCCCAACTTCGAATGTTTTGTTGAGTTTTGACAAACGATCTAGCAGCACCTCGTAAAAGCTGCTTCGCTTAGACAAACATTTGTAATTGGTTCCACTGAACTGTACTCCCACATTCTTCTACCTCATTTATTCACTGATCAACATCAACGTTACCCTATAGTACCTGAGAATTCAGAAATACTACCTTCCCAGACAGCTTAT
>NW_001846532.1:0-1193 GCF_000001215.4 Drosophila melanogaster | reverse complement strand
CTCGGGAAGGCGGGCACAAAATCCTGTAAACTATCAACAAAGACCAGTTTCTTCAACTGCTCCGAATCAGGCAATAAAAAGACAAAGAGCTAGCACCAGCGGCCATTCAAAAATGGATACGTCTGAAAATTTTCATCTACATGCTTCGGACGAAGAAGATGACACAATTCCTTCATAAATATTGTTTTAAACAATATACAGCTCCGATGTATCATAGACACTGGGTCTACAATAAGCATCATAAGAGCAAACATTTTTAATTCTCCAGTTAAAAGTACTGATTTACAAGTTCACACTATCAACGGTGCAATAATTTTAAAAGAAGTTATAATTTCAAGCGAAGTAAGCTTTGCCAGGGAACTAAAATGAACGATGAAACAGAGAGTAAGAGAGTAACGCGTAGTGGCAACGCTTCTTAACGGAAAAACAAAAGAAGCATTTGGAGTAGAATGGTGAACGAGTGTAGTCACGAGTTTTTCAATCGCGCTATATACTTATCCAACTAGAGCTAAACAATTGTCATCAAAAAATTAAATAATAATAAGCAAGAACTATTGTCATTAAACAATATAAAGTCAATTGAGCGACAACAGCGACGAGAGAAGCGAAGCAGGAGCCAAAAACGACGCTGCAAGTTGTGTATCGCTTGCTGTTAACATAGGCTTAACAGAGTTGGCTGAGTAGTGTTGAAAACTTTAGAGAGGAATGGATCGGATTGTAATTCTTGCGTTGCGCGTTGATGACCTACGAAATAAGCTGTCTGGGAAGGTAGTATTTCTGAATTCTCAGGTACTATAGGTAACGTTGATGTTGATCAGTGAATAAATGAGGTAGAAGAATGTGGGAGTACAGTTCAGTGGAACCAATTACAAATGTTTGTCTAAGCGAAGCAGCTTTTACGAGGTGCTGCTAGATCGTTTGTCAAAACTCAACAAAACATTCGAAGTTGGGAAATATTGAAAACAGTTGTGTTATACATGAGTTCGAAGTTAAAGTGTCATCAGCAGAAATACATCGAAGATTAAATAGACGGCAAATGAAAAAAGATGAGAGTTTACATGAATTCTTGTACGCACTGATGGAAATAGCTAAGCCAGCAAAGCTTGAAGATGAGAGTATTATAGATTATTTTATTAGTGGCATTCAGGATTCCCTGCAAACAAAGTAGTGCTGTATCAAGCAAAAACATTAAA
>NW_001847139.1:0-1039 GCF_000001215.4 Drosophila melanogaster | reverse complement strand
ACTAATCCTTGAAACATAATTGATTTAACTGCACAGTTTTCAACTCTAAATCTGAAGGAGTGAAAATGCTTAATGGCTTTAACTCTTCCTTCCTATCTTGTACGACATTTGTATTTTAATCCTGCTTAACTTATCCATCTATTTTACACTCTGATGCGCGATGTCCTGGTTGGTTACACTTAAAACAAACAAAATCTTTCTTCCTGCAATCTTTTAGCAAATGGGTATCATCACCGGACTTGAAACATTTACGTGTCTTGTTGTCACTGCTTATCTTCTTGGACTCAGAACTCTGTTATTGGTTTTGTGCCTGTGCCGCCTGCCCGAGTTTTTGTCTAAATTCTTGATATAGGTGTTTTTAAGATTGGTCATAGTTGTTATTATTTCTGTTGTTATATTGGATTTTATTTTGGCTAGTTGATGCTTGATGATAGTTTTGACTTCTATTTTGATTCTTTGAAGCGTTGTTGTATTTTGGACTAAAGTAATTTTTATTTTGGGTATTTTGAGTGTTTTGGAATTTTGGGCGATCGGACCATATATCATCATAACGACCGTCTTGCTTTAACAAGGGTCAATTTATTTAGTTTACTAACTGTTATGTCAAACCTAGCTAATTGCATGTAGAGCCTGTCTGGGAGTTTTTTAGTAATTACATCTTTTACTGTATTGTTCATTGCGTTTATATAAATCTGATTATTTAGTTCGTTATTTTCTAGGGCTAGCTTATTTGTTATAATAAAACATTTTGCTTCTAGTTCTTGTATGAACTTACGAACTGATCCATTGAATTGTGTGTTATATAGCATGTTGCCTTATAATGTCATTTTTATCACTTCTAGTAGCGGTCACACATCTATGGTGGGATACCAAGTTAAAACGATTTTAATTATAAAGCACTGTCTGTCTGATTGGCGGATTAGTTACTTCTTGTAGCACTGATTAGCTACCAAGTTGAAGTTAAATCACACACGAAGGTTCTTTTGTTGGTCACTATAAGTTTAGGACCACCGACTGCGCCAATAATGAATCCACGGTA
>NW_001845382.1:0-2922 GCF_000001215.4 Drosophila melanogaster | reverse complement strand
AAAAGTCTCGAAGTAGTCCACTCCGAACTTCTGCGAACACCCCTTTGCTACTAGTCGTGCCTTGAAGCGCTCAATTCTACCAGAGACGTCTCGTTTCAGGGAATACACCCACTTGCAAGCCACACACCGGCGATTTCTTGGTAAGTCAGCCAGCTTCCATGTCTCATTTGCAAGTAGCGCCTTGTACTCCAGGCCCATTGCCTCTTCCCACTTTGCAGAATACTGCGAATTGATGGCCTCCTCATAGGACTTGGGAATTTCGACGTCGCTAGCCATCAACACGCCAAGTACATTGTATTGCTTCTTCGGGCGCCCTGGTCTGCCCGTCCGAACAATCTTTGGCCGTCCAGGCCCCACATGTACTTCAGCTTCTTCTGCCTCAGCTGCACTCTCATAGTCGTCGCTGCTGCCCACGGGTTCTGTATCGTCACCTTCCCGTGCATTCGAATCACTCTGCGGCTCCGGGTCATCAGTTGCGGGAAACTGGAACTCAATGGTATTTCCATGATTTACCAAACTACCAGACTCATCAAAAAGGACATCTCGCTTCTCGATCACACACCGCTTCTCTTTGTCAAACAGACGGTACCCCTTAGCCGCTATTGAATATCCAATCATACGATATTCCTTTCCTTTGGATTCGAATTTGCCTTTATGGACTCCTTTGTCCAATGCCACTGCTATGGCACCAAAAACCCTCAAGTGGCTACTGCTGGTATTTTTCCGGTCCACTCTTCCATAGGGGTTTTGCTTTGTAATGCTCTGCTCGTTGATCGGTTCCTCAGATACACCGCAGTGTTTATCGCCTCAGCCCATAGAGCCTCACCCAACTCCGATTGCAGCAACATGCACCTAGCCATTTCTACTAGCGTGCGGTTGGCTCGTTCTGCAACTCCATTTTGTTGGGGAGTGTGTAGAACAGTCAGCTGTTTAGCGATCCCATGTGCCTTTAAATAGTCATCAAAAACATTATTGACGAACTCACCACCATTATCGCTCCGGATACATTTTATCTTTCTACCTGTTTGTCGCTCGACCAGTTTCTTAAACTCAACAAACTAAGTGAAGACCTCGTCCTTCTTCCGCAAGAAATATACAAAAATCCGCCTAGCCTTGTCGTCTATGAAAGTGAGAAAGTACTTTGATCCAGCAAGTGACGGTGTGCTAAATGGCCCGCACAGGTCTGAATGGATCATATCCAACAACTCCTCAGCTCTGCTCCTCGTTATCTTCGGAAATGGTTGCACATGGATTTTTGCCAGCATGCACGTCTTGCATACTGCGTCTGGTTTGAAAACGACCTTTTCAACACCGTACACCATCTTCTTCCTCACCATCTCCTGTAGGCTGCTTGTATTCAAATGGCCATACCTTTTATGACATAGTGAACCATCAGCATCAACGGCCGCAAAACAACTGTTATGTTTGCCTTGAAACATGTACAAATTATCAGCTCTCATTACACGCAGTATTCGCTCGCCTTCCTCAATGACGTCAGCGTAATGTGGTCCAAAATTGACAAAACATTTATACTGAGCTACACGGCTGACTGACATAAAGTTGCCGTTCAAATCTGGGACGAAGAGTACGTTATTCAATACCAGAACATAAATCAGTCTTCAGCTGTGGCTTATGTACTGCGGTAAATACCTTTGCGCTCTCCGTTTGTTTTTCTCTCTGCTTCTCCGCTCCTCCCCTTCTCGTGTCTTCCTCGATCAGCTTTATACATAGAGCATCGAAAGACGGCAGCTCGTCGCGCGTCTCAATGGCGACAACGAAATTCTCGAAACTCTCTGGAAGGCTCGACAGCAAAACAACACTGCGCAATTTCTCGGTGATACCAATTTCCACCGCATCAAGGGCATCAAAGATTTCCTTAAATTCTTTAATATGTGACGGTATACTCTGGCCTTCCAACAAACGTTTGCTCAGCAACTTCTTATACAGCATGACCGTTCGTAACGGCTCTTTCGGCTGGTGGACATCCTGTAAAACTTTCCATGCCTCAGCCGCAGTGAGACACCCTTTTACATAACCAAGTTGCGAAGACTTCACACTCAAGATGATCGTGGCCAATGCTTTTTCACCTTGGGATTGCCAAGCACCTCCAGTATCAACCTCAGGTTTCACGGACTCTCCTGAAACCACCTTCCACAAACATGCGTGCACCAACACTGAACGCATCTGGATGCTCCAGGCTGAAAGAGTAAACGCGAAATAAAAAGCCTTGAGCCGCGTGTCCGAACACGAAGAAGTTTTATTTGAAACTGAAACTAATACACATAAAAATGCCAGCTTCATGCGGCTGCTTATTTACTAATATATACAGTACATACAGTTCATGTGTATGTATGTATGTTCTCATATAAAATTACATATGCACATGTGGGCATTGCATATATTCAACATTGTGTGTGTATTATTGTGTAGGCATGTGCTTAAGTCTTAGGGATATATCACTATATATATTATATTATATTATATTATATTTTATTATATTATATTATATTATATTATATTATATTATATTATATTATATTATATTATATTATATTATATTATATTATATTATATTATATTATATTATATTATATTATATTATATTACATTATAATATATTATATTATATTATATTGTGATATATTATATTATATCATATTACATTATATTATAATATTATAATATATTATATTATAATATATTATATTAAATTATATTCCATTAAATTATATTATATTATATTATATTATAGTATATTATATTATATTATATTATATTATATTATATTATATTATATTATATTATATTATATTATATTATATTATATTATATTATAGTTATATTATATTATACCCTACCCCATTATATTATATTATATTATATTATATTATATTATATTATATTATATTATATTATATTATA
>NW_001846342.1:0-1266 GCF_000001215.4 Drosophila melanogaster | reverse complement strand
CTTTATAAATATTTGTCTGAATACGGAATGTCATACCTCGCTGAGCTCGTAATTACATTTCCAATTAAAATGTGTTCAAAAATGGAAATAATTTTTTTTGCCATACTTTGCAAATTTTTATGGGGGGTCATTACAAAAAATACGAAATTTGACCCAAAAATTGATTTCCCTAAATCCTTCAAAAAGTGATAGTAATCGTTAGCGCTGGTAATAAGCTGTTAAAAACCGTTATTCTTACATCTATATGACCATTTTAACCGAGTAATGACGAAAATTCCGATTGTAAATATCAACTTTTTGGCAAAATCCATTTTTGCAAATTTCGGTCATTAAATAATCAGTTTTTTTTTTGCCACAACGTTATAAATATTTGTCTGCATACGGAATGTCATACCTGTTAGTGATTTACCGTACGATCAGGACAACCGTTATGTGCTTCTAGACCGACCGAGCAAATAAACACAGGAACGTAGTGGTGTAGTTGACGGTTTAATTGAAACTGAGTAATGGGAATTTCACAATGACTTCTTAAGCTATAATTGAGCGTTGCCAGATCAAAACATATAAAGCTTATTTAAATTATAACGTAATTTCAACACTTCCTCTTAAGCTATATATATGTGATGTAAAACGAAAATTAATTTAATCCAAGCAACTTGCTTTTGCTTACACAAGCCTTTCGTTAGTACATCTGCAACATTATTATCAGTGGGTACATATTCAAGAATTATTTCATTACATTCTACTTTTTCACGAACAAAATGATACTTAATATCTATGTGCTTAGTGCGTTTATGGTGTACTGGATTCTTCGCAATATGATGAGAACTTATGTTGTCGCCACATATGGTTATTGGTCCATCTAATGACCATCCAATCTCTAAAAGCAAACGGCGAAGATTCACCGCTTCTTTTGCAGCCGTGGATAAAGCAACGTACTCTGCTTCTGTGCTGCTCATGGCGACGACGGTCTGCTTAGCTGAAGTCCATGAAAACGCACTGCCTCCAAGGAAAAATGCATACCCACTGTATGATTTGCGATCTGACAGGTCGTTTGCCCAGTCTGCGTCGGCGAAGCCCATTACCTGTTCGCCGGACTTGCTGTATGTGATTTTGAGATCAACCGTGGCTGAAAGTTATCTCAAAACATGTTTCGCTGCAGTCTCGTCTTCACTGTGTGGATCAGTATTTCTTTGCGACAGTTTGCTCACTGTATGCAAAATGTCTGGTCGGCTCAAGACTGCTAAATACATAAGGGAACCGATA
>NW_001845580.1:0-2421 GCF_000001215.4 Drosophila melanogaster | reverse complement strand
TCCGTCATTTTTAAATCAAATAGTTTAGGATCCACAAATCCTGAGCACGCCGTCGTTGAGTTTTCCGACAAAGAAAAAATTCATAACCTAAATATAGTTATTAGAAAATAGTTAATATAGAAAATAAAGTTATGAATAAAATAGAAAAGGAGCATTCTAAAATAAATATGCAAATTCCTTTTCGTACCGATATTCGAGGAGAAATAAATACTGACAATGACAGGGCAATTTATAGCAAACAATATCCTTATGCTATGTCGGTCTCAGATTTCGTTAATAATGAAATCGATGGAATGCTAAAAGAACAAATTATAAGACCAAGTAGAAGCCCTTACAATTCACCAGTCTTAGTAGTGTCCAAAAAAGGTCAAAACGAAGATGGGTCTCCAAAACATCGACTAGTTATTGACTATAAAAAATTAAACGAAAGCACAATACCTGACAGATACCCGATGCAAGATCCGTCTGTAATATTATCTAACTTGGGGAAGTCAAAATATTTCTCAACAATTGATCTGGAATCAGGATTCCACCAAATTTTAATGAAAAATTCAGATATTGAAAAAATCGCTTTCTCTATAAATAACGGAAAATTCGAATTCTTACGTATGCCATTTGGGTTAACAAACGTACCTAGAATATTTCAAAGAGCAATAGATGACATATTAAGAGAACAAGTCGGAAAAACTTGTCGTGTTTATATGGATGATATAATAATCTTTTCTAATACAATTGAACAACATTACACAGATTTAATTCAAATAATTAATATTTTACAAAAGCACATATGAAAATTTCTTTAGAAAAATCTAAATTCTGTAAATTAGAGACAGCATTTCTTGGTTATATTGTTTCTCACAATGTAATTAAAACAGATCCTTAGAAAATTTCCACAATTATAAAGTATCCGATTCCACAAAACATTAGAGAGCTTCGAAGTTTTCTAGGCCCTCAATTTGTCCGAAATTATGCAAAAATTGTCAAACCTCTAACCAAATACTTAGGAGGAAATAATGGAAAAATTTCTAGGATAATGTCTACAAAAATTACAATACAGTTAGATGACCCAGCTGTTAAAGCTTTTAACGAACTTAAAAATAATTTAATAGCACAAGTGGAATTAGTTCAACCTGATTATAACAAAAAATTCACTTTAACGACAGACGCATCAGATATACCTATCGGAGCAGTTTTATCACAGGATAATAAACCAATTACCTTCATATCCAAAACATTAAATAAAACCGAACAACTTTATGCCACAAATAAAAAGGAATTATTGGCAATAGTTTGGGCTCTTAAAAATCTCAGGAATTACTTATATGGTGTTGTTGGTATGGAAATACAAACAGACCACCAATCTTTATCTTTCACAATCTCAGATAAAAACCCGAACGTGGAAATGAAAAGATGGTACCCCGAAAATAATATATAAACCCGGAACAACTAATGTCGTAGCTGACGCATTATCTCGAATAAAAATAAATAATATCACTAACAGCGATTTAGAACAATCAAACTCAGATCAAAATACACAGCATTCTGCCGAAAATAGTTTTGAATATGTAATACAAGAGACCAGAAAACCGTTAAATCAGTTTCAACAACAACTGTTATTAACAAAGGGGAGGTATACAATACATGAGTCCTTGAACGTTTTTGATAAGACACGACATATAATTGAATATGACACGACAGAAAACTTAATAGAAATACTAAGGGAGTATCTAAAACCAAACATAACGGTAGGAATTCATTGCACTTTAGAAGATCTTTATCATATTCAATTACCATTATCAAATAACTTTACCAACAAATTTCTTTATACTAAAATATTTCTACAAGACGTGGAAAGTAATGAAGATAAAGCTATTATAATAGAAGAGACACATAGTCGAGCTAATAGAGGTTTAGATGAAAATTACAAACAAAGCAATAGATTATATTATTGGCCGAATTTATTTATCAAATTAAAGGAATACATAAAAAATTGTACAATTTGCAACGAAAATAAATACAACAGGCATCCTATTAAAATTCCTATTGGTGAAGCCCCTATTCCAACTAAAGCAGAGATTGGGAGACCTGGAAAATATCTTATCAACAGCAAACTGGTATCGCTACTATCATATTGTAACTCGCGCCACTTGCAAAATGTATGTCCGGCCAGCGTTGCAGGTAGTTTATTCGTGGTGGTTGTATCCCGCGCCGCTGTCATGTGGTAGTTATAACTTTCACCATCATTGGTGGTTGTTTGCAATTGTTTAATAAGTTTGTTAAATTGCAGGGACCACTTTCCTGATTGTGGTTTTCTTCCTTATTTTCGTCTTTATGGTTCTTCGTCTCCTTTTAGTTATGCTGGCAGCTTGTCAATTGTGCACAAATATATCACTGATTAATTTTTCGCTTTTAGTTGTCCAT
>NW_001846178.1:0-1377 GCF_000001215.4 Drosophila melanogaster | reverse complement strand
ACCTTCAATTTTGTATAGGCTCATTGCGGTTTCTGCCGCTTCTCTCCAGCCTACATATTGTGTTATTTCACCTGTGAACTTAGGTAAGGATTTAATTACCTCTAATTTAGTTTCGCATTTTATGGTTCGGTCAATTGTTTGGATCTTTTAGTCTTCCACTTCATTTCTGTTAGCGGTTAACTGCCCTTCTATCCCTTCAATTTTTCTGGTCACTTCACTCAACTGTACATTTATTAATCTATTTATTAATTCCATTGTCAGGTTACTGGCGCTGGATATCCCGCCCGCAGAAAGGGTTGGTACTAAACCTGCGGTTGCCATTGTTAAATTTAAATTTTCAAAACTATTTATCAAACCTTCCAGATTGTTTTAAAATAAATATTGTAATGTTTAATTTTAAAGATTGTAGTACTCTCGGTATCTTGATCTTAATTTTTAGGCTTAGTGTTATTTTTTATCTGCTCACGATACTTTCCGTGGGAGTTCTTCCTTCAATGTAGTTGTCCTGATTATCTTTTTTATTATTGTGTTCTCGTAATTAGTGTTAAGTATTCAGTCCACCTTTTATATTAAATTCTTAATTGGATTATTGCATTTATTGATTTCCAATTAAGTTTATTCACGATCACTGTCACAGTAGTAAGTTGTTGTTGGATTGTTGTGGATGTTTTAATTTTTCCACTAAAAATATGAGTTGTTGGCGGCGCGAGTTCCGTGTTGTAATTAACTTATTTTTGTTAATATTTATTTAGAACTTTTAAGTACGCCGCCCCACGTTGGGCGCCAATTAACTTTTTGCGGTATAAATTATTTAAAAAAATAATTTTTTATTTTTTTATATTTTTATTGGTGTTAAACCTTTCAACTTATCACTTTATTACAAGACACATATTGTTATCTATTTATAAATTTATAAACCGTTCTTTTAATCCTCCCGAATCAGACTGATCTTCCAATTCTGAATCCTAATCCAATCAACCTCGGCCAGGAGCTTTTCTTTGACACTCTCTGAACTTTCGATAAAAGCTTTATGCTGAAATTAATCCACTGCATTGTGAAATTCAATTATGCTGATCGATGCATTTTTTGATTGAAGCGCAATAAGTTGGGCGTGGTTTGGTCTCCAAGCGGAAGCTGTGTTTACGTTAAGTTTGGGTTATTTACTTTAGCGGGTAGCTAAGCGCTGGCAAAGGCAATGACAAAAACAAAGACAAAGGAAATGCCGACGAGATTGAGAATTGAAATTTGTTTATAAACTGTGGAAGGGTGCTATGTTTATGGGTTGGATAACTCGAGATTGAGAATTGAAATTTGTTTATAAACTGTGGAAGGGTGCTATGTTTATGGGTTGGATAACTTGTATGCAAAAGTCACACG
>NW_001846376.1:0-1249 GCF_000001215.4 Drosophila melanogaster | reverse complement strand
AATCGATGCAATCATAAAAACAAATAAAATACCTCCAAATTAGCTTCCACCTAATGTAACGAAAAAACAAAAATTATTGCAATCATAAAACCAAATAAAATACTTACCGCCAAATTAGCTTCCACCTAATGTAACTGAAAAAATAATTACTGTAAGCATAAAGACAAACAAACAAATGTAATACTTACCTAATTATAATTTTACATTCATTTCCATGGCCCCAATCGTTGCGGCGGTACTCGGCCACAAATCCTAATCCGGCGGCTCCAAGCTGCCAATCCCGATGCAATGGCCACAGGATGCGTCGCTGCTGGCAACTCTCGGTGAACGACCAGCTATTTCCATTGACGACTCCTCTGCCACAACGGGGCAAATTGGACCCTTCACAATTCTTCTTCCAGACGACCAGGGAAGTGTCCCTGCAATTTAAACGAACTCATTAAACAATTGCAAAGAACTACCACTAATAGTTTGAGGTCTTTGTAAAGGGCATCGAGGCCTCGGACCATTAAGGGTTGCTGCCCTGTTGAAACTCTGACGTTTGATTTGTCGTTGGCCCAACTGACACATAGGTGTAACTATGACGTATTCCTTGTCATTTCGCAGTGTACTTTCTTTTTATTATATTCCTATGGAAATTATAGCAAGTCACAGTAATATTTTGTGTTCCTGAATCTGGTGTTCTACCGTTCTATGGACTCGGTCTCCGGTGATGAGGAGAAGCTGTACGGCATGATTCACGCCCGATACATAGTTTCGAAGCGTGGCGTGAATGATATGCGCATTAAGTATGAGAATTGTGTTCAAAGATCTCCTGTAACTGGGAGAAAACCCTGCCAGTGGGCCTCAGCGACGTGTGGGGAAAATCCAACGTGCCCTCGCTATAAGAACGACTTCGTGCCGCGATCCAACTGGACGGAGCCATGTTCGGGACCACCTTCCCGCACATGTTCTTAGTGCAGCTGCACAACTTGAGACCCCACCGCTCCTCTCTGCTATGCAGGAGTATATGTAAGCCGTGTGACTTTTGCATACAAGTTATCCAACCCATAAACATAGCACCCTTCCACAGTTTATACACAAATTTCAATTCTCAATCTCGAGTTATCCAACCCCTAAACATAGCACCCTTCCACAGTTTATAAACAAATTTCAATTCTCAATCTCGTCGGCATTTCCTTTGTCTTTGTTTTTGTCAATGCCTTTGCCAGCGCTTAGCTACCCGCTAAAGTAAATAACCCAAACTTAA
>NW_001845268.1:0-3434 GCF_000001215.4 Drosophila melanogaster | reverse complement strand
GAAGACGAGACTGCAGCGAAACATGTTTTGAGATACCTTTCAGCCACGGTTGACCTCAAAATCACATACAGCAAGTCCGGCGAACAGGTAATGGGCTTCGCCGACGCAGACTGGGCAAACGACCTGTCAGATCGCAAATCATACAGTGGGTATGCATTCTTCCTTGGAGGCAGTGTGCTTTCATGGACTTCAGCTAAGCAGAGCGTCGTCGCCATGAGCAGCACAGAAGCAGAGTACGTTGCTTTATCCACGGCTGCAAAAGAAGCGGTGTATCTTCGCCGTTTGCTTTTAGAGATTGGATGGTCATTAGATGGACCAATAACCATATGTGGCGACAACATAAGCTCTCATCATATTGCGAAGAATCCAGTACACCATAAACGCACTAAGCACATAGATATTAAGTATCATTTTGTTCGTGAAAAAGTAGAATGTAATGAAATAATTCTTGAATATGTACCCAATGATAAAAATGTTGCAGATGTACTAACGAAAGGCTTGTGTAAGCAAAAGCAACAGAATTTTGCTAAGTTGCTTGGATTAAATTAATTTTCGTTTTACATCACATATACAGAGGTGGTCAAAAGTATTTTCACAACGCACAATATTTGCAAACTTCAACTTCTTTTTGTTATATTTCTTCTTGTTGTTGTCCGATTTGCCTGAAATAGTTCTTATCGCTTAGCTTGATCTATGCAGAAGGTAGTCGAAAAGAAATACGAAAGATAACGGTTCATAGTACAAAGCTTAAAGCAAAAGAAAATATGCATGCAAGTTGTCAATAGTATTTTCACATGTTTATTGCGCTTCAAAAGTATTTTCACTCAACTTAATTTAGTAAATTTCAGCTTAACATCTAATTTCAACATAAGAATTTCTTTATTTTATATAAATACAATACTAATATTTTGTAACACCACCTTTGGCATCAATAACTGCTTGAAGTCTTTTTGGTATTGACCTTACCAAAGTTTGTGCAAATTCTAATGTCAATTTGGACCAAATCTCCGCTATTTCAATGATGGCTCCCTCTCGTTTTCTATTTTTATCAATAGTTCGTTGGTTTTTAATAAAAGCCCAAACGTTTTCAATGATATTAAGGTCTGGGCTTTGGGGGGGCCACGGAAGAACCGCCAGATTAAGGTCGTTTAAAAATTTTGTTGGTATCCTACCCTTATGGCATGGAGCATTGTCCTGCTGAAGAATCCATTCAGTAGTTGGAAAAAGTCTATTTCCAGACGTAAAAGCATGGTTGTTTAAGATAAGAAGGTATCCGTTCTGATTTAAAGTTCCTTTTATCGGTACCAAGTCTCCGAATCCATAATAGGAAAGACATCCCCAAAACATGACTGTGCCCCCACCAAATCTATTGGTTGGCTGGGCTGCCAAATGCTTTTGATTATTTTTCAAATGCATAAAATGCTTGCTGTATGACCCCTGGTACTGAAATGCAGACTCATCAGTCCATAAAATATTAAACCAAAAGTCAAGAGGCTTCTTAACATATTCCAACGCAAATCGAAGACGTTTTGTTTTGTTGGTTGGTGTGATCTCAATCGTTTTGCGAACAACGTATGTCTTAAAATCAGCTTCTTTTAGCCTGCGACGAATTGTAGAACTACTAACTTGTTTGCCAATTGTATTTTTTGATTCTAAGGCAATTTTTACCGGACTGGCACTAGGATTCTTCGCCACAACTCCAAGTATTTGCCTGCATTGCCTTTGGTCCAGCACAGGTTTTCGGCCTGATCTTTTTTTATTTTTTAATGTGCCAACTGTATCAAACTTTTTTATTAAGTAGTAGACAGTTGTTTTGGGCATTTTATTTAATAACTGTAATAGGAAAATGATTAAATCTAATTTTTATTCAATAATTTAAATGTATTTAAGCAAACAAACCGGCACTTGTCGCTCTAAACCAATCACTGAAGAAGAAATTGCGTTGTGAAAATAATTGTGATGCGACGAAACCGTGTGCAAATACTTCTGACAACTGATAAAGATCTCTTCATTTGCCTCTTCCTTGCGCATAGGAACAGTTATTTTTTCAATTCTTCTTTCATCTGACTCTGCATAGGTTTGAATTTGCAAAAGCAAAAGTTTTTTTGCATTTCACCTCCCCCCACTTGCTGCACAAGCAACTGTTTGTGACCCATGCACAAAAATGCACTTTGTGAAAATAATTTTGACCATGACTGTATATAGCTTAAGAGGAAGTATTGAAATTACGTTATAATTTAAATAAGCTTTATATGTTTTGATCTGGCAACGCTCAATTATAGCTTAAGAAGTCATTGTGAAATTCCTATTACTCAGTTTCAATTAAACCGTCAACTACACCACTACGTTCTTGTGTTTATTTGCTCGGTCGGTCTAGAAGCACATAACGGTTGTCCTGATCGTACGGTAAATCACTAACATATATAAACCCGGAACAACTAATGTCGTAGCCGACGCATTATCTCGAATAAAAATAAATAATATCACTAACAGCGATATAGAACAATCAAGCTCAGATCAAAATGTACAGCATTCTGCCGAAAGTAGTTTTGAAAATGTAATACAAGAGACCCGAAAACCGTTAAATCAGTTTTAACAACAACTGTTATTAACAATGGGGAGGTATACAATACATGAGTCATTGAACGTTTTTGATAAGACACGACATATAATTGAATATGACACGACAGAAAACTTAATAGAAATACTGAGGGAGTATCTAAAACCAAACATACAGAGGAATGCCTCATATAACAAGGGTAGACAGAAAAACTAAAAGACAACTTAAAATATTAATAGATACAGGAGCCACCGCGTGCTATATAAAAAAGGGTATTTATGAGAATAAAAGAGAATTATCAATACACAAAAGAGTATCTACTGTTCATGGATATTCAATCATAAAATATTATCATTATTATCATAAATATATTTGGGGAACAACATTTATTTTATGAAATTGAGGGTCTAGAATCTGATCTATTAGTTGGATTCAATCTGTTAAGAAAGATTGGAGCTAAATTAGATATCGAGAAAGGAATCATGGAGTATAAGGGAAATAAAGAGAAACTCGAATATTTTGACGAGGAAAAAACGATTTATGTTTAATTGAGGAAAAAAATATTCTTCCATTGAAAGAATATATTATCAAAAAATACTTTGAAGAGCAAAAGGTATTTAAAACCAAAACGGTTATTACTGAAGGCAGTTTATATAGTTCGGGATCTGAAAATCCTGAGCCAGCGTAGATTTATCCTCTAATAAACAATATATCAGTTTGGGATCGAAAAATCCTGAACAAGCCGACGATGTTAATTCCGTCATTTTTAAATCAAATAGTTTAGGATCCACAAATCCTGAGCACGCCCGTCGTTGAGTTGTCCGACAAAGAAATAATTCAAAACCTAAATATAACTTCAAATCAAATAAAAGAT
>NW_001847001.1:0-1070 GCF_000001215.4 Drosophila melanogaster | reverse complement strand
GACTTTACTCATAAATAAAACTATAATGACTTATGGAAAGGACAACGTTATAACCAAGGAAACAAATAAAACAATTAGAAGCAATGCTCTTAGAATTTTTATTTCTGGATTAAACGGTTCAATCTCAGAAACACTCTTCTCTCTTAACCCACCAGACTTGCCAAATGCTTTGGCAAAGTGTCAGGAACTAGAGTCTAACAACTTTAGAGCTCAATTTGCAAATAGGTATAATGGATTTAGGGATGAAAATAAAAATCAAGGAAACAACCTTAGATTTGCCTCTAGACAGAATAATATTACCGCCAAATAGAATAAATAATAATTGGCCACAAAACGAGAACTTGGAAACGAATAACAATTGGAATTTTAACAATAATTCCAAAGTTCAACCACCACCAGAACCTATGGAAATAGACAACTCCATAGTATAAAAATTATAACCGTCCTAGGAATAATAACAGCCAGTGGAATTATAATAACAACCGACACAATTTTAATAATAATTTCCAAGGAAATAATTATAACCAATACCCAGCGCAAAAACCCATCACAAACGCACGACAGGTAAATCAGTCCGAAACACACCCCCCGATTAAACGGGAATCAACGGGAACAGTCAACCAGCCAGCTCAAAAAACAATGAGAGTAAATAATATCAACGAAGGCCATTTTTTAGATCAGCACCCTACAGAGGAATGCCTCATATAACAAGGGTAGACAGAAAAACTAAAAGACCACTTAAAATATTATTAGATACAGGAGCCACCGCGTGCTATATAAAAAAGGGTATTTATGAGAATAAAAGAGAATTATCAATACACAAAAGAGTATCTACTGTTCATGGATATTCAATCATAAAATATTATCATTTGATAAATATATTTTGGGAACAACATTTATTTTATGAAATTGAGGGTCTAGAATCTGATCTATTAGTTGTATTCAATCTGTTAAGAAAGATTGGAGCTAAATTAGATATCGAGAAAGGAATCATGGAGTATAAGGGAAATAAAGAGAAACTCGAATATTTTGACGAGGAAAAAAATGATTTATGTTTAATTGAGGAAAAA
>NW_001846507.1:0-1203 GCF_000001215.4 Drosophila melanogaster | reverse complement strand
CGCTGAAAAAGCTCATTTGGAATGTTTTGGTCCCACCCAAGTTCCTGCAGCCAAATCTCCTGCATGAAAATTTTGGCTCGAACGATAAACGGTGCTAACCAGCCGGCAGGGTCGAACAATTTGGCAATTTGGGACAGGACTTGGCGTTTTGTAAAGGACGTTTCGATAGCCAACTCTGGCGGGACGAAGAAGAATTCGTCGGAGGTTGCTTTCCAGCGAATACCGAGGGTTTTGACAGTACTTTCTGCATCGATCTCGAGAAAATCAGTATTTAAAAGATGGTTGCTCTGAATGGCCGCTAAAACTTCCTTTTGGTTGGAGGTCCATTTCATCAATGGAAATCCGGCAGAATTCAGAGCGTCTCGGAGCTCTTGCACCATGAGCTGAGCTTCTTCCGTGGAGTCCGCTGCGGCTAAAACATCATCCACATACATGAAATTTCGAATGACATTGCTAGCTTTTGGATGGCTGAGTTCTACGTCAGCTGCTAGCTGCTGCAGTACTCGGATCGCCAGGTTACTGTTTTCAGTTCGAAATCTCTGATTTCCCCTCTTTTGTTACGGAAAAGTATTCGCTGGAATGGAGTGTGTCTCGGATCTACCCAGATCTGCCGATACATTTTCTCGATATCGGCGTTGAACACGTATCGGAAATAGCGCCACTTCAGAATTTGAATGGTCAAGTCGGACTGTAAGACAGGGCCAGCATGAAGGATATCATTTAAACTGGTACCATTCGATGATGGGCTGGAGGCATTGAATACTACACGGAGTTTAGTAGTTACGCTCTCCGGTTTTAAGACGGCGTGATGTGGCATATAATAGGCGTTGCAATCATGCGTAGGAAGAACTTGTCGCATGTGCTTTAAGTCGAGATATTCCTGGATCACCGAATCTGTATCTCGCTTTCAAGGCCTCATCTCTTTTTAGACGCTGCTCATTTCTTAAGAACTGACCCAACGCGAAAGACCTAGAATGCCCTAGCCCGGAACCGATATGTTCGGGGTCGCGAAAAGGCAGAGTAACGACATATTTGCCGCACTCGCTTCTCGTGGTCGTTTGAAGGAAATTCTTCTCGCACATGGAATCGGATTCTTTTACCAACTTTGTTGGTATATCCTCCACCTCCCAAAATTTTGTGAGGAGTTTGTCCAGTGAATTTTCGTACGCGTGGGAGATCTGTGTCGAAAAAGAGGAAATTCTG
>NW_001847085.1:0-1049 GCF_000001215.4 Drosophila melanogaster | reverse complement strand
ATTTTGATTCTTTGAAGCGTTGTTGTATTTTGGACTAAAGTAATTTTTATTTTGGGTATTTTGAGTGTTTTGGAATTTTGGGCGATCGGACCATATATCATCATAACGACCCTCTTGCTGGACAATTTACTTTAGTTTACTAACTGTTGTTATGTCAAACCTAGCTATCATGTAGAGTCTGTCTGGGAGTTTTTTAGTAATTACATCTTTTACTGTATTGTTCATTGCGTTTATATAAATCGGATTATTTAGTTCGTTATTTTCTAGGGCTACCTTATTTGTTATAATAAAACATTTTGCTTCTAGTTCTTGTATGAACTTACGAACTGATCCATTGAATTGTGTGTTATATAGCATGTTGCCTTATAATGTCATTTTTATCACTTCTAGTAGCGGTCACACATCTATGGTGGGATACCATGTTAAAACGATTTTAATTATAAAGAACTATCTGTCTGACTGGCGGATTAGTTACTTCTTGTAGCACTGATTAGCTACCAAGTTGAAGTTAAATCACACACGAAGATTCTTTTGTGGGTCACTATAAGTTTAGGACCATCGACTGCGCCAATAACGAATCCACGGTAATTTATTAGATAAAAGAATTTTATCTTTATTTTCATTCAAATAAAATTACAAGTGTGGAAGCGGAGACAATTCACGTCTTATTCGTAGAGCGAAAGAATTAAATATAATCTTAAGTTGTGAGGCGAACGCTTAGCAACCCTTTGGCTGAGACTTATTTACTTCTTTATGTGTTGAGCTAAAAAGGCTCTTTTATGGATACTGGATAAGCCAAGGATTTGAGCTGCGTAAGCGGTTTTGACCCTCTGGTGGGAGTCGCGAATCCGGCTGCGGATGTTTATGTCTGTTGGATTGGGTACCCTCTTGAGTGGATCGCTCATGGGTACTGATCAGCCGAGAACTTGAGCTGCGTAAGCGGTTTCGACCCTTTGGTGGGAATATATAACGGATTCGTCAGCGGCTGTTAATGTTTACATTAGGGCAGGCTGGATTTGTTATTGTCACCAGAATTGGGGTTCTTATGT
>NW_001844990.1:10133-11220 GCF_000001215.4 Drosophila melanogaster | reverse complement strand
CAAAATATAGAGTTTCTTAATTCTGGAATAGATTACGCAGGTCCTTATTATGTTAAATGTTCAAAAAATCGGTCAAATTTTTTAGGAGCTGCAAGAAAATTAGATCAAGAGTTATTTAATGCAATACAAGAAAATATAACGATTGCAGCGCAGTTTGAAAAGGACGGGATTGATTGGCATTATATTCCCCCGGCAGGACCTCACTTCGGAGGTATTTGGGAAGCTGGGGTTAAGTCAATGAAATACTATTTAAAGCGACAATATTTTGACTTACGAAGAAATGTCAACACTCTTATGTCAAATAGAAGCATGCTTAAATTCAAGGCCATTATACACTATAGTTAGTGAGATGGACCAACAAGAGGTTTTAACACCAGGTCATTTTTTAATTGGAAGACCGCCTTTAGAAATAGTCGAACCAATGGAAGATGAAAAAATCGGAAATTTGGATAGGTGGAGACTTATCCAAAAAACGAGGAAAGATTTCTGGGTTAAGTGGAAAAGTGAATACTTGCATACGCTCCAGCAAAGGAATTAAATGGAAAAAGGAAATAGAAGAAGGGCAAATAGTTTTATTAAAGGATGAGAATTGTCATCCTGCAAGATGGCCTTTGTGTTAAGCTGTCAAGTTTCTAGCGCATTACCTAAAGACTTAATAGCTTTGAAGAGCAATGTAGTCTAGTTTTAGATAATATGCAAAGTCAGTTATCGGAACTTGAAGAAAACAATAAATTGTTTATGATGCAGTCTAGATCTAGAAGCAAGCGTGCTCCTTTCGAATTTATGGGTTCCTTGTATCATATTTTATTTGGTATAATGGATGAAGATGATAGAGAGCAATTAGAAGAAAATATGAAGAATTTGTTAGATAACCAGAACAACCTTGATATACTAATTCAAAAACAAACATCTGTGGTTGATTCAACTTCTAATCTATTAAAGAGAACAACAGAAGATGTTAACTCAAATTTTAGAACTATGCAAATTAGAATTGAGAACATGACAGAAGTTCTTAAAGAAAATTATTATGTTTATAAGGAATCAAGAAAATTCTTTATGGTTACGAAACAGCTACACTCATTGATTG
>NW_001844990.1:0-1089 GCF_000001215.4 Drosophila melanogaster | reverse complement strand
CAGCTCCAACCGTCACGATGCTTGGCGTCCGTCGCGACCAAGTTGAACCCTATGGACAAGGTTGAGAAAGAATACGATCTCTGCTCAGAGTGCCTTGTGTCAGCAGGCGAAGCGGCAGCAAGCAACATGCCTATTCTCAGGGCTAAATACAGCTATTGCTATTCAGTCTATGAAAGGTGTGTTGCCCAGCTCGTTGATAAAATCGAGCAGGGCACTTCTCAGTCCATCCCAACCGCGAACGCTGCGCCCCAGGCCTACATTTCCTCTGGCTGTCGGTTGCCTCCATGCGATACAGAAGTTTTCGCAGGCGACTATCTTCGCTGGCCGACTTTCCGGGATCTTTTCACAGCCATTTATATTAATAATCCACGGCTGACTCCAATTGAAAAGCTATTCCACTTAAATGCCAAAACAAGTGGCGACGCGCATGCCATAGTTTCGATTTCGCCTCTCACCAACGAGGGTTTCCGCTCTGCGTGGGAAAACCTGATAGAGCGTTTCGAAAATAAACGATTATTGGTAAACAGTCAATTGAAAATACTGTTTAATGTGCAGTCGATACCACAGGGGCGGCCTTGAAGGTACTGCAAAGTACTGTTCAAGGTTGCTTGACTGCCTTAGAACTGTCAGGCATCAACACGGAGAACTGGGACTGCCTGCTGGTATATCTGTGCTCATCCAAGCTCCCGAAGATAACTCTCTCCTTATGGGAGCAGTCGCTACATAAGAAAGCCGACATCCCGACATGGGGAGAGCTGAACACCTTCCTCACAGAACGTCATCGAACCCTAGAAGCAATTGATGATGTGAGACCTTCCGTACCGAGTCAGTCGCATTCCAAAGTGATAAACTCAAGTGGGCCCTCTAGAAAATTAAATTCCTACGAGGCGAAAGTGGCTCCAAAATTGAAAAGTTGCGACTTGTGCAACAAGGAGAAACATCCTGTCCGGTGTATGTCCGCGTTTTCTCCAAATGTCGGTTGACGACCGGTCAGCCTACATTAAACGGAAGCAGGTTATGCTTAAACTGCTTCGCAACGGGACATCAGCTTCGTGAGTGCAAAAGCACTCACAATTGTTTTACTTGCCG
>NW_001846730.1:0-1139 GCF_000001215.4 Drosophila melanogaster | reverse complement strand
TATGTGTTCACAGGTATGCTCATGCATTGTAAATTTGACAAAATATGCCCATCCCCTTAGAAGTTCTTAGACTTTAAATCTATATTATTTTAAATCAATTAACACCATGCGAAAAATTCTTGTTTTGCATTGCCTTAACGTTATTATTATTTGAAAATAGATTAGAAATAGCCAAAACTATGTACATATTATCACAAAAATAAATTTCAAAAATCACTTTATATAAGAATATTTGTCATTAGAGTATTCATCTTGCGGCGTGTGAAAAATTAATAAGGCAATGATTGTTGAGTGCTTGTGTCCGCACTTCGTGCCTCAAGATGTGACCAAAGCAAAGACACTGGAATATTTCTTTGATATGACTTTTGCAATAAACAGTTTTCATATGTAATGTCTTCTTTTTGGAAAATTTATGTTTTAAATTACAGTAGCTATAATAATTTCCTTTGTATTTGCTTTAATTATTTAGTATATTAATTAAGTCATTTGACTTAATATGATGTATGTAAATGATCCAATTTTATTATTTTAAATGCACATTAGATTCAGTTGTTTTTCATATTCAGTTTTTTTTTTTTTTATATTACAATTTTATATTTTTAAACAGCGCGCAATTTCATCATATTGCTACGAAATTGGCCAAAACTCCCCAAATATGTAAATTAGTTTCTTCGATCAGAATTGATTTCGGCCCGAAAATCGTCTTCTAGCACAACACGCGTTCTCGTCTCTTGTTTTTACTGACACAAGCAAGGAAATTCTATTTTTAGATTTCTTACGCTCTCAGCGTAATCGAGCGGACAGAGGGCAATTTTTGCCGTCACCAAAAAAGTTGCTGCATAGTGCCAAACCAATGTATGGCCGTTATGCATCTTGTTATTCGAGTGTCTTTGGCCTATCGATAACAATATTCGATCCGCGACAATACTAGTATTTCTGCCCGATAGTTAGCGGGCGGTAAAAAAGATAATAGCCGATAAGCCCGCCAAAAAAGGCGCGAAATATCGATAACGAGCTGGCATGAAAATTGCTAGCATATCGATCATCCGCCGTGCCTTTAAGCTATCGAAAAAGCCCGCCTACGCTCCTAGCCTAAATTTGCAAGTCAATTTAGATTATAAAACCGACAGAGGCGCGAG
>NW_001846218.1:0-1339 GCF_000001215.4 Drosophila melanogaster | reverse complement strand
CTTTGTGCATTTTTGGTTTGATTCTGTTCACTAGAGCGGAATCATTCTTTTGTTGTGGGTCAAGGCATTTGGATGCGGTCTCGCCCTTCTTTTCTTCATAGAGAAACTTAAATACTTTTGAGCCTAGTGTTTCTGTTTCGTTAGCATAATCTATTTTAGCTTTTGTATCTTCTAAATACTTTCGACCTAACAAGAAATCATAGTTATCAGAAAATTAGTGAATGTAGAATTTTTGAGCAGATGGACATACTGAAGTAGGTTTTATTATTATACTTTTCTTTAGTTTTATTGGGGCCTTAATAGAGTATGTGGCGACCGGCGTTGCCAACAACCAAGCATCGCGAGAGCAGCGACGGGAGAGACGCTACCGATCGCCTAGTGTCTGAGTGAGAGAATGTATTACTCCGGAGTGTACTGCCAAGCAGCGTGGATGTGCGAATACCATAGATCTGAATAAACGAACTGAATATATATATACTTACGTAGTTACTATTTCGAGTCGAATAAATGATCTGTCTATGACGAAGAAAAAGATCAACGCTGAAGCCAATTATAAATTGAAACACGAATAATTTCAGTGAGCGTCTTTATTTTAAAACTGTCAGCTTAAGACTGACTGTACAGAGTTTTTGATCGGCTCGAAGTGAGTCGCGAGAAACGGGAATGTCTAATCAGTATATGTGTACAAAAAAGAACGGAAAAAGAACGGTATGGATGCACAACAAATCATGCGCTTAAGTGTAAGCAAAAATGTAAATTGGTTTCATGTGTTTATGTATGTGCAAGATTATATGTACAATGCTTGTGTAAGCGTAATATGTGAAGCATATTTTGCTACTTCCCTCCCCTTAAAAGGAAGCTTATGCTTGTATTGGGCTTGACGCATATAATCTTGGTAATGCAGTTGGGTTTATGTCTTGTGTTTCCATAATTGTTTTTGTTATTTTTATTTTTAAGTAGATACAAACTTTACTAAAATGTGAGTGATACGATAATAGAGACTGTAATATTATTATTTGATATTAGTTTTACAATGTCCTTATGTTCTATTGGTTTTATTTTTATAAGTTCAATGGGTGTGTACAATGGTGTTAGATTTATTTCGGAATTCAGCTGGTTTTCGTTTAACGTTATTTTTCCTATTTTGATTTTACATTGTTTTATTGTTATTATTTTGTTGCCGTTAATTGTTACATTTTTATTTATTTCTTGGCAATCTTGTTCTATAATAGTATTTTTTATATTCCAATTAAGTATATTGTTTGGCTCTACATATTTAATTATCTGGTTAACTGTTGTAGGGATGAAATAGCATATTGGTTTAGTCTTTTTGTATTTT
>NW_001844962.1:10050-12654 GCF_000001215.4 Drosophila melanogaster | reverse complement strand
CATGCGACTAGCATAATTGGAGAGGCATTCGCCGTCAGTTGGACAACCTGCTAGCATTGCTAAAAACATAGCCGCTGGAGTTTCCACACTAGCAAAACGTTGCACGAAAAGTTCCTTAAACTCGGCCCAAGTTATTCCCGGATAGCATATTTGAGCAAACCACTGCGACGCGCTTCCTTCCATCGCTACACTTAAAGCCATAACTAACGCGCTGCCTGGTGCTGCTGCACCACGCCGTTGCGTCTGCGCCATCAAGGTCCGCGTTAACACCACATTATTTTTGTTTGTTGTTTCGGATGCCGTTGATTGTATTGTTTTAACAACTTCGATCAAGTTCTTATTTTGCATTTCCATTAAAACGCGCCACGGCCCATCTATGGTGTTAGGCAGCGAGCCAGATCCCACTTCTGATGTCGGAGCACAATTATTATTTTCCATTTCGCGCAGCGAGTTTCGAACACACCGAAGATCTACACACAATTAATTTGTGTCACTCACTTCTTCTCCGAGCTATCCTTCGAACCACACTCGGCGACAGCGACCACACGCTGCCGCCCGCGCTGTAACGGGAGATGCCAAAGCTACAAAAATACAGCCGACCAATAGCAACGCAGTATGCAATAATGTAATATGACGAAATACCATGAATACCATGATGAAATTACTGTACTTATGGAATATTCTAACACATAATACAATATGATGAAATTATTATTCTTGTGAAATATTCTAGCACATCCACCAGCTTACAAAAGTATGCGCCGACATATTTAACAATAATTTTCTTTGGTATATTTCGTTGCATATATGTTAAATACAGAGTCAAACTTATTATCATGACAAAAGTTGTAATGCATATAATTTGAAAAAAGTTGTAGTGTTTTATATGTAAGTTTATCATTTCTCTTGTTTGTAGGTGATTTATTGGTTCTAAACGAGTAACATTGTTGGTGATATAAATCGTTTTGGTAAAATTTGACAGATTATTAGAAATTAGGAATTCATCTATTTGCATGGTACAATTTTTATTTTCAATGATGTTGTTTCCTAATATAAATATTTTGTTCTTTGTACAATCTTGGTTGACAACGGTTTGAGGAATATTCCATGTTAAAAGTATATTTGGTTCTATATAATTTATTTGCACTGAGCTCTTGTTTGATAACTCCAAGAATACATTTGTCGAATATTAATTTATGTGTATCTTTATGACACACTTGGTTATTGAATATATAGAATTCATCGAATATTTGGTCGGTTAGAATATAGTTATCTCGGTACGGAACTATTTGAAAAACCGGAACTTTAGTGACCTCGCTAGGAACGTGAGAAATAATAAAAATTTCGTTCGTGTCTGTCCGGAGCCAAGTTGATATTTTTATCTTTAGAATTTTCTGCGAATTTACGTATTTCCAATAATCGTGTTTTAGTAAAGATTCCTAGTCTAGTTAATTGCATGCCTAACTCGATATCTTCTATCTATTCTGTAAACTGCTGGGATTGAATATCAGTATCGCAAATTGTTGGTTCTGTTCTTTTTCCACCTTGAGCCTATTAATTATGTCTATACCGCTGTTGATTACATCGATAATTATGTTAAGACCATGGGTTATCACGGAGTCTTCTGACATGTTATTAATTTTTTCCGCTAGCTCATCCCTGTCGTCTTCAATAATGTACCAAAAAAGTTTTTATGTAGTAAAATAGTTTTTTGTTTTGAGTCGAATAAATGATCCGTATTTGAACTAAGATCAACGCCAAAATAAATAAAAACTCCGAAGTAATACGCTTTGCGTTTTTATTGATTGAATATCAGCTTAAGACAAACAATTGGTGTAAGAAAATCTTATCTGCGCGAGAGCGCTTCTTGCTTATGCTTATATGCATACATTTGAAAAAGAATTCTTATGTGCTACGTGGCTATGTGCCTGCCTAGTGGCTGGGTTTTGATTACGGCCACCGCGGTCGGTCTTTTGTATAAGTGAGTTATGAGAAAGGCATAATTACGTTACTTCCCTTCTCTTAAAACGAAGCCTATTGTCGCGGATCGAATATTGTTATCGATAGGCTCTAGTTAGTATTTTTTAGAAGTCCGAATGTGGAAGGATTTGTAAGCCCATATGTGTCTGGGCACATTGTTTTTGGCCAATGTAAATTGCCGGGAAAATTTAGCTTTTCATTGTCGTGTAAGAGTTGGAGGACACACTGCGGTGAGCTAATAAGTTAAGTTAGTTGCAATTGTGAAACATTGAATTCTTCCAGAATAAAACGTGTTCTACTACCATGGATTAGTCTGCCCTTTCTTTCGGGAACCAATGTGTGGGGTAGCCGTTTAAGGCAACTCCCTGGACGCACGACGACAACCTTTTATTCGCAGTCCTAGGGCGACTGCAGGGGCAACTTGCGCTGGAATGACGGTTTAGACGGCCAGCTAGAGAGTTGCCGGAGCTGGAGTGACGGTTTAGACGGCCAGCGAGGAGGATTTGTGTGAGCGCAGCCAGCGCTACGTACCGGCAGAGGAGTCGTAGCCAGCGACAGTGGCGTCGCAGTCAGCGACATAGAGGGACGCAGCCAGCGTCGAACGCCGGTACGAACGGGTGCAGC
>NW_001844962.1:1983-3717 GCF_000001215.4 Drosophila melanogaster | reverse complement strand
TCTCCTTCGTTTGGTCGCGGTAATCAGAAGCTTTTTTCTCTTATTGTGAGACTCTCTTTAGCGTGTAATTTGGCTGCCTGCGCGCAGTAATATTGTACTCTAGATCAGTCACAATAAATATTTGAATCGAATAGGTTATGGGCCCAGCCCACGCGGAATATTTGGAGTCTTTAAATATTGTGATTCAGGGATTTAATACGAAAAAAATTATCGAAGTAAAAATGAGTTCATCAATAAACCAAATAGAAAAACTTGAAAAAAAACTTCGCGCTTTGTTAGACGCGAAGGTCGAAAAAGCATTAGCAAGTATAATGCTATGCATTAAGACATCCCAAATTAACCATATAAAAAACTGTGAGACGGCTGTAGAGGCATGGCAAAGGCTTAGTGAAATCCACACTCCCTCAGGACCGGCACGACGTATATGTTTGCTAAAGCAGTTGTTGCATATGAGAATGTCTGCAACAGAAGTTGTTTCAAGTCATGTAAACAATTTTTGTGCGGTTGTCGAAAAACTAAAAGAAATCCAATTGGTGATCCTAGAAGAAGTCTTTAGTATTCTCCTGTTGTCCAGTTTGCCGGAATCGTTTGAAAGTTTCGTAGTTGCAATTAAAACGCGCGATGAGTTGCCCACATTGAAAATGTTAAAAATAAAATTACAAGAGAATTGGCGTACGGCAAATGAAGAACATTCTGCAAAAAGCGAACAAAGTGCATTTGGAATTCGGTCTGCGAAACAAAAACCGAAAAGTGACATTAAGAAGAGTGTGCAAGTAAATAGTCAGCAAATTAACGGAAAAGATCAGTTAATTGTTGGAACTGAGGTCGCAGCGGCCACAAAGCTGTAAACTGTAGGCAAAGGAAAGGAGAACATAGAGAGAGCGAAAACTTAAATACCGAGAAATCATTCTCTGACCTCTGTTCAACTGTACAGCGAATTGCCAAAAAATATGTGGTGCCTTGATTCAGGAGAAACGGCTCATCTGTGCGGGGAGAGATCGATTTTTAAAAACTTCAGAGAGCATAAAGAGCGCATTCTTTTGGCTGGCAATGAGTATATTATTATGATGTCGTGGTACTGTGAAAATAGCTTGGCGCAACTCATCATTGGAATTGATCGACGTACTCTTTGTAAAGAATTTACAATGCAACTTTATGTCGGTGTCGAAGGCAATTGAAAACGGATTTCGTGTGTCGTTCGAAAACAGGCGCGGAATTTTAAAAAATGATAAGAATAAAGTTGTTTTGATTGCTGAACTGCAAAGTGATTTGTTTATGTTCCAAAATGAAAGAAAAGTTGAAAGTGCATGTTTCGTTGCACAGACAAATTTAATGAGAAAGTGGCATCAGAGATTCGGTCATTTGAACTTTGCAAGCTTGAAAAAAATGATCAAACAAGAAATGGTACTCGGACTAAAGAAAAAACATTTAAGTGGCGCAAAAGAAAATGACTGTTTGAGCTGCGCAAAAAGCCAGATATGTGTGAAGAGTTTCCCAAAAGCCTCTGGAAATCGCACAAATGATGTGCGTAGTGCATAGTGACATCTGTGGTCCAATGCAAACGACGTCTGTTGGAGGTGCACGCTATTTTGTCACCTTCGTAGATGACAAATCGAGATACATTGTTTGTGTATTTCATAAAGACGAGAGATGAAATACTGGCCAAATTCAAGGAGTTTAAAGCATTTGCCGAAAACCAAAGCGGCAAGAAGTTGAAAGCAATAAGGAGCGACA
>NW_001844962.1:0-1381 GCF_000001215.4 Drosophila melanogaster | reverse complement strand
TTTTTTCTCTTATTGTGAGACTCTCTTTAGCGTGTAATTTGGCTGCCTGCGTGCAGTAATATTGTACTCTAGATCAGTCACAATAAATATTTGAAACGAATAGTTTCACAACGTCATTGTGTTTTATCTTAATTATATCTAGTGGTGCGTATAACGGCGTTAAGTCTACTAAGATAATGTTTTCGATTTCAATTCTGCATTGATTTACTGTAATAATTTTGTTTCCCTTTATCTTGACATTGTTGTTCAGTTTTTGACGGGTTTCTACTACGCTAGTTTTAGTTAAATTCCATGACAAAATTATATTTGGCTCAACATATTTAATCATTTCTTTTGTGGGGATTTGAATGAAATTGCAAATTGGATTTTATGTTTAATTATATTTGTGATGCAATCATTACTTATTTCTTCATTTTTTTGATTAAAGATTTTATTTTTATTTTCAAAGTAAGACTCGTGGTCTGAGTAATCGAACTGGTATCCGTTTTGATCAGTGTTTGGTTATGGATGTGTGTGGAATGATTAGTAGTTCGTTGTCTTTGAAATTCATCCAAGTTGATGTTTTAATCAGTAGTATGTTTTGGCTGTTAACGTTATTTAATTTGTCGTAAGCACGTAGTTATGGGTTGAAAAGTCCTAAGCGTGAAAGTTGCATGCCCATCTCTAAGTCCTCTATGTATTCAATGAACTGCATAAGTTCGTATACAAAGTGTTAATTTCAGTTAAATTAATTTTTATGCAATGATGTTCAAAAGCTGATGGCATTTGAATGGGTTTACTTGAAAAAAGGAAATAGCCGTGATTGGTGTCAATGTTGTTTATTTCCAATTATTATTATTTAGTCCCAAATAATAGAAGTAACATCATTATTATACCACAGATTCCTGTGAAATTGGGACTTTATTAAAAGTTTTCTTTTTCTGTGTTTTATAGTAATGAGTGACTCTATTCCGATTTGTGATTTTATAATGATCGGAGTCTATTTGTTCTACATTTTCGTTTGCATAAAATGGGTTTTCCAATTACACAATTTTGCACGGAAAGTATTATTTTCAATTTTAGTTTTAATATTTATTTTTCGAAATTTTGCTTCATATAAGCGTTTGCGTGTTCTTCATAAACTCAATTTGTGCTACGTTAATTAGGGTTCTTAAATCGTAAATTTCATGATGAGCCAAAATACAGAACAAATTAGTTGGTAATTTTCGAATAAGAGCCTTGATAGAGTCCCTTATTGCTTGCAAATAAATGATAAGGTCGGTATTATGACCATCTAGATGTAGTTTAGCTACTAAGAGTTGACGCCTTCTTTCAGCTTCCTCGCGGAATGCTCGTAAATTTCCTTTGTATGGTGTTTCTCGGAAATTATCCAAAAGTTATA
>NW_001846728.1:0-1139 GCF_000001215.4 Drosophila melanogaster | reverse complement strand
GTGTGACCCAGCTGACTGCAAGCCCACTATCGATTATTCATCGAGACTTTATCGCCAACTACTTCAGTCGCCTCTACAAAACCCCCCCGCTACACTCAGACTAGGGTACTCATAGACACCCTAGGCTGAGACCGACTGAAGGCACCTTACTGCCGAATGTCCTTGGCATGATAGGTTCCCACAACTCGTCCTTGGAGGTCTTCCGGCTCGTAATACGCGTTGCCGATCTTCTTCCGAACTCGCGATTTTATGAACGTCGGTCCAAACTTGCCGTTATAACCAGTTTGAAAGCAGCTTGGCTTGAAATTCCGGCGATAAACTTCTTGTCCTTCGATAAACGATACCATACGAGAACGGCATCGGTAGGATTGAATACCTCGGGTCTGCGTCTGCTCTCCAAGGCACGAGCACTGCGTGCGTTTTGTTGACGAGGGGCCATGCTGCGCGTAGTTGAATGTCAAAAGGAGATCGAAAACGAAATGAAAAATAATGGATGATTAGTGCTAGTGAACTACAACTAAGGACGAGAGGAGCGCCTTTTATTGTGGAGATTCGGAAGACTCCGTCGGCAAAAGCACCACTTTTGCCACTGGACGTTTAACAACTCCACGTGCAGTACGGATATTTACTACACGGACGTTGCCGTCGGCTCCTGGGAAGACAGACTCAATTCTGCCGAGCCGCCACTCATTATGCGGAGATTTTAGGACGGGGCCTGCCATTTCGAGCGCTTGTGGAGTTCTTTGAGGTACTCTTCTTTCCATCGCACACGGAACTGCTGATGGAGAGCTTTCAAATGCTGCCACCGATTAAGAATGGATTTCGTTCGAACATAAGCAAGGACCCGTAGAGCTTTCTCTAGCTTGGAGAAACGTGCCAACAACTCTTCAGAAGGAGCTTTTGCGAGATGGACCTTTAGAGCACGCTTCTCCAGGTCGGTCACCGGAGCGTTGTCGACCTGAGTTGGCCATTGGTTGCGTGGATTTTGCAACCAAGTCGGTCCGTGCCACCATAACTGGCTATCGGCTAGCTCTTGGAGGGAAACTCCTCTACTTGCCAGGTCTGCTGGATTATGCTCAGATTGAACATGAGACCAATTCTCTGGTTTTGTGGCCTGGGCGATCTTCGTCACCCTATTG
>NW_001846416.1:0-1233 GCF_000001215.4 Drosophila melanogaster | reverse complement strand
GCTAGCTCTTGGAGGGAAACTCCTCTACTTGCCAGGTCTGCTGGATTATGCTCAGATTGAACATGAGACCAATTCTCTGGTTTTGTGGCCTGGGCGATCTTCGTCACCCTATTGGCTACAAATGTGGTCCACTGGCACGCTGGCTTGCTTAACCATGCAAGCACTATCGTGGAGTCCGTCCAACAGTAAAGTTCGGAGTTAATCGTAGGCATCTGCGGAATGATGGCTGCAGCCATTTCGGAAAGCAATAACGCTCCGAATAACGCACAGCTCGAGTCTTGGGAGCGAAACCGTTTTGACTGGGGCTACCCGGGTTTTCGCGGTTAGGAGTTGCACCATAATGGTGCTGCCCACTTCTACGCGGACATATATTGCCGCCCCATAAGCCATCGGAAAAGCCATGATGCTCGACCTTGAAATCTGGTTGAAACGATAGCCAGCGTGGAATGCGTATCTGCTCTAAAACCGAATAACTTTGGAGAAAATTAAGCCATCGCTGAAAAAGCTCATTTGTAATGTTTTCGTCCAACCCAAGGTCCTGCAGCCAAATCTCCTGCATGAAAATTTTAGCTCGAACGATAAACGGTGCTAACCAGCCTGCAGGGTCGAACAATTTAGCAATTTGGGACAGGACTTGGCGTTTTGTAAAGGACGTTTCGATAGCCAACTATGGCGGGACGAAGAAGAATTCGTCGGAGGTTGCCTTCCAGCGAATGCCGAAGGATTTGGCAGTACTTTCTGCATCGATCTCGAGAAAATCAGTATTTAAAAGATGGTGGCTCTGAATGGCCGCTAAAACTAAAACTTCCTTTTTGTTGGAGGTCCATTTCCTCAATGGAAATCCGGCGGAATTCAGAGCGTCTCGGAGCTCTTGCACCATGAGCTGAGCTTCTTCCGTAGAGTCCGCTCCGGCTAGAACATCATCCACATACATGAAATTTCGAATGACATTGCTAGCTTTTGGATGGTTGAGTTCTACGTCAGCTGCTAGCTGCTGCAGTACTCGGATGGCCAGGAAAGGCGCGCAATTGACTCCAAAGGTTACTGTTTTCAATTCGAAATCTCTGATTGCCCTTGTCGCATGTGCTTTAAGTCGAGATATTCCTGGATCACCGAATCGTATCTCGCTTTCAAGGCCTCATCTCTTTTTAGACGCTGCTCATTTCTTAAGAACTGAGCCAACGCGAAAGACCTAGAATGCCCTAACCCGGAACCGATATGTTCTGGGTCGTG
>NW_001845438.1:0-2795 GCF_000001215.4 Drosophila melanogaster | reverse complement strand
CGGAGAAAAGAACCAATTCCACCATTCCATTTTCTCCGTTTCCAGTTGTAAACAAACAAAAAAAAATTTCTTCGTTCTAATAAAAATTTCCAAGTGTCCCAACCGTAAATAAGGTGGACCTGATTACCATAAATCACAGGTCATTTATACAATTCGCTGTTCACTCCGAGTCACCTGTCCAATTAGTCTAAACTACGGCGTTTCCACTTCGTACATTTTACACCACTTTCTCACCCATTACATCCTATACGGTCTTTTTCCGCTGCTTTATACCGTTCTCCGCGGCAAGCTTAAATTTATTAAGTGCAGTCTGAGGAATCTGTCTACTTTTTCAAAAGTGTGACCGGGCTCCAAAACCGCTTCCCTTCCATTTCGTATTTCTTCGATTATGCCCATCGGGGACGATAAGAAGAAATTGTCCGCTGACATACCCAGGTCTATTTTTTCACCACAAGGGCCCAAGAGTCCAAGAATCCCCAGCATTTCGGTGAAAACGACTGCGCAGATTTCCGACGACTGTGCTACTCCATCCAAAGCCACAGTACAGCGCACAGCTAAAAATATGGCTGCTTCCGATCTAGCGCTAGCCAAATTCATTTCGGTTTCTGACCGCTTAAGCGAATTTGAGGCGGCCTTGAAGGTACTGCAAAGTAATGGTCAAGGTAGCTTGACTGCCTTAGAACTGTCAGGCATCAACACTGAGAACTGGGACTGCCTGCTGGTATATCTGTGTTCATCCAAGCTCACTCTCTCCTTATGGGAGCTACATAAGAAAGCCGACATCCCGACATGGGGGGAGCTGAACACCTTTCTCACAGAACGTCATCGAACCCTAGAGGCTATCGATGATGTGAGACCGTCCGTACCAAGTCAGTCGCACTCCAAAGCGACGATTCCTATGATACGAAAGTGGCTCCAAAATCGAAAAGTTGCGACTTGTGCAACAAGGAAAACCATCCTGTCCGTGTATGTCCGCGTTTTCTCCAAATGTCGGTTGACGACCGGTCAGCCTACATTAAACGGAAGCAGTTATGCTGCTTTGCAAAGGGACATCAGCTTCGTGAGTGCAAAAGCACGCACAATTGTTTTACTTGCCGTGGCCGGCATCACCGAAACAACCTCTGTTCCAGAAATTTAAGCCCTTCAAATCCTGCAAGGCCAATTTCCGCTAATCAGGCCAATTTCGTTCCAAATGAGCAAGCCGGTGTTCAAAATTATTTCGCCACGGGCTCAAGAGCTACCCTTCTTGGCACTGCCATAATCAATATCTCCCATCTTGGCACTAACTTTAAGGCACGCGCCCTGATCGCCTCCGGATCAGAAGCGACATTCATAACCGAGCGACTGTTCAATCTAATTAGATTGCCATTCCAGGTGGTTCAAGCCCAAGTCTCGGGCTTAAACCAAACAGTAGCTGCTCAGTCCAAGAAGCTCTGCAGTTTCACCATCCGATCTCCGACTAGGCCCGCGTTGCAGTTGGAGACGGCGGCCTATGTCCTCCCTCAACTAGCCGGAAATCTGCCTTCCTACCCAACTCCGCAAAATTTACATCGGTATCTTCCCGATTTTCCACTGGCGGATCCAAAATTCTATGAGAGCGCACAAATAGATGTACTTATCGGAGCCGACATCCTGCCTTCGGTGCTTCTGAGTGGAGCAAAAACCAACATCTGTGGCTCTCTCTTGGGGCAAGAGACCATTTTCGGCTGGGTACTAACTGGGCCAGTGTCAGCCTCAGCCCAAAGCAGAATTTCCTCTGCTCTCCCACGCGTACGATAATTCACTGGACAAACTCCTCACAAAATTTTGGGAGGTGGAGGATATACCAACAAAGTTGGTAAAAGAATCCGATTCCATGTGCGAGAAGAATTTCCTTCAAACGACCACGAGAAACGAGTGCGGCAAATATGTCGTTACTCTGCCTTTTCGCGACCCCGAACATATCGGTTCCGGGCTAGGGCATTCTAGGTCTTTCGCGTTGGCTCAGATCTTAAGAAATGAGCAGCGTCTAAAAAGAGATGAGGCCTTGAAAGCGAGATACGATTCGGTGATCCAGGAATATCTCGACTTAAAGCACATGCGACAAGTTCTTCCTACGCATGATTGCAACGCCTATTATATGCCACATCACGCCGTCTTAAAACCGGAAAGCGTAACTACTAAACTCCGTGTAGTATTCAATGCCTCCAGCCCTTCATCGAATGGTACAAGTTTAAATGATATCCTTCATGCTGGCCCTGTCTTACAGTCCGACTTGACAATTCAAATTCTAAAGTGGCGCTATTTCCGATACGTGTTCAGTGCCGATATTGAAAAAATGTATCGGCAGATCTGGGTAGATCCGAAACACACTCCATTCCAGCGAATACTTTTCCGTAACAATAGAGGGGAAATCAGAGATTTCGAATTGAAAACAGTAACCTTTGGAGTCAATTGCGCGCCTTTCCTGGCCATCCGAGTACTGCAGCAGCTAGCAGCTGACGTAGAACTCAGCCATCCAAAAGCTAGCAATGTCATTCGAAATTTCATGTATCTGGATGATGTTCTAGCCGGAGCGGACTCCACGGAAGAAGCTCAGCTCATGGTGCAAGAGCTCCGAGACGCTCTGAATTCCGCCGGATTTCCATTGAGGAAATGGACCTCCAACAAAAAGGAAGTTTTAGCGGCCATTCAGAGCAACCATCTTTTAAATACTGATTTTCTCGAGATCGATGCAGAAAGTACTGCCAAAACCCTCGGTATTCGCTGGAAGGCAACCTCCGACGAATTCTTCTTCGTCCCGCCAGAGTTGGCTA
>NW_001846208.1:0-1347 GCF_000001215.4 Drosophila melanogaster | reverse complement strand
AGCTCCAACCGTCACGATGTTTGGCGTCCGTCGCGACCAAGTCCGAAGCCTATGGGACAAGGTTGAAAAGGAATTCGACCTCTGCTCAGAGTGCCTTGTGCCAGCAGGCGAAGCGGCAGCAAGAAACATGCCTATTCTCAGGGCTAAATACAGTTATTGCTATTCAGTCTATGAAAGGTGTGTTGCCCAGCTCGTTGATAAAATCGAGCAGGGCAGGTCTCAGTCCATCTCAGACGCAAACGCTGCGCCCCAGGCCTACATTTCCTCTGGCTGTCGGTTGCCTCCATGCGATACAGAAGTTTTCGCAGGCGACTATCTTCGCTGGCCGACTTTCCGGGATCTTTTCACAGCCATTTATATCAATAATCCACGGCTGACTCCGGTTGAAAAGTTATTCCATTTAAATGCCAAAACAAGTGGCGACGCGCATGCCATAGTTTCGATTTCGCCTCTCACCAACGAGGGTTTCCGCTCTGCGTGGGAAAACCTAATAGAGCGTTTCGATTGTTGGTAAACAGTCAATTGAAAATACTGTTTAATGTGCAGTCGATACCACAGGAATCTGGGGCGGCCTTGAAGGTACTGCAAAGTACTGTTCAAGGTTGCTTGACTGCCTTAGAACTGTCAGGCATCAACACTGAGAACTGGGACTGCCTGCTGGTATATCTGTGGTCATCCAAGCTCCCGAAGATAACTCTCTCCTTATGGGAGCAGTCGCTACATAAGAAAGCCGACATCTCGACATGGGGAGAGCTGAACACCTTCCTCACAGAACGTCATCGAACCCTAGAGGCCATCGATGATGTGAGACCGTCCGTACCAAGTCAGTCGCACTCAAAAGCGATGAACTCAAGTGGGCCCTCTAGAAAACTAAATTCCTATGAGACGAAAGTGGCTCCAAAATCGAAAAGTTGCGACTTGTGCAACAAGGAAAACCATCCTGTCCATGTATGTCCGCGTTTTCTCCTAATATCGGTTGACGTCCGGTCAGCCTACATTAAACGTAAGCAGTTATGCTTAAAAGGGACATCAGCTTCGTGATTGCAAAAGCACGCACAATTGTTTTACTTGCCGTGGCTGGCATCACACGTTGTTGCACCGAAACAACCTCTTTTCCAGCAATTCAAGCCCTTCAAATCCTGCAAGGCCAATTTCCGCTAATCAGGCCAATTTCGTTCCAAATGAGCAAGCCGGTGTTCAAAATTATTTCGCCACGGGCTCAAGAGCTATCCTCATAATCAACATTTCCCATCTTGGCACTAACTTTAAGGCACGCGCCCTGATCGACTCCGGATCAGAGGCGACATTCATAACCGAGCGACTGTTCAATCTAATTAGATTGCCATT
>NW_001846858.1:0-1108 GCF_000001215.4 Drosophila melanogaster | reverse complement strand
AGTTCTACGTCAGCTGCTAGCTGCTGCAGTACTCGGAAGGCCAGGAAAGGCGCGCAATTGACTCCAAAGGTTACTGTTTTCAATTCGAAATCTCTGATTTCCCCTCTATTGTTACGGAAAAGTATTCGCTGGAATGGAGTGTGTTTCGGATCTACCCAGATCTGCCGATACATTTTTTCAATATCGGCACTGAACACGTATCGGAAATAGCGCCACTTCAGAATTTGAATTGTCAAGTCGGACTGTAAGACAGGGCCAGCATGAAGGATATCATTTAAACTGGTACCATTCGATGAAGGGCTGGAGGCATTGAATACTACACGGAGTTTAGTAGTTACGCTTTCCGGTTTTAAGACGGCGTGATGTGGCATATAATAGGCGTTACAATCATGGGTAGGAAGAACTTGTCGCATGTGCTTTAAGTCGAGATATTCCTGGATCACCGAATCGTATCTCGCTTTCAAGGCCTCATCTCTTTTTAGACGCTGCTCATTTCTTAAGAACTGAGCCAACGCGAAAGCCCTAGAATGCCCTAGCCCGAAACCGATATGTTCTGGGTCGCGAAAAGGCAGAGTAACGACATATTTGCCGCACTGTTTTCTCGTGGTCGTTTGAAGGAAATTCTTCTCGCTTTCTACCAACTTTGTTGGTATATTCTCCACCTCCCAAAATTTTGTGAGTAGTTTGTCCAGTGAATTATCGTACGCGTGGGAGATCTGTGTCGAAAAAGAGGAAATTCTACTTTGGGCTGAGGGTGACACTGGACCAGTTAATACCCAGCCGAAAATGGTCTCTTGCCCCAAGAGAGAGCCACAGATGTTGGTTTTTGCTCCACTCAGAAGCACCGAAGGCAGAATGTCGGCTCCGATAAGGACATCTATTTGTGCGCTCTCATAGAATTTTGGATCCGCCAGTGGAAAATCGGGAAGATCCCGAAGGAAATTTTGCGGAATTGGGTAGGAAGGCAGATTTCCGGCTAGTTGAGGGAGGACATAGGCCGTCGTCTCCAACTGCAACGCGGGCCTAGTCGGAGATCGGATGGTGAAACTGCAGAGCTTCTTGGACTGAGCAGCTACTGTTTGGTTTAAGCCCGAGACTTGGGCTTAAC
>NW_001846509.1:0-1202 GCF_000001215.4 Drosophila melanogaster | reverse complement strand
TCTGCTCAGAGTGCCTTGTGTCAGCAGGCGAAGCGGCAGCAAGCAACATGCCTATTCTCAGGGCTAAACACAGTTATTGCTATTCAGTCTATGAAAGGTGTGTTGCCCAGCTCGTTGATAAAATCGAGCAGGGCACTTCTCAGTCCATCCCAACCGCGAACGCTGCGCCCCAGGCCTACATTTCCTCTGGCTGTCGGTTGCCTCCATGCGATACAGAAGTTTTCGCAGGTGACTATCTTCGCTGGCCGACTTTCCGGGATCTTTTCACAGCCATTTATATTAATAATCCACGGCTGACTCCGGTTGAAAAGTTATTCCACTTAAATGCCAAAACAAGTGGCGACGCGCATGCCATAGTTTCGATTTCGCCTCTCACCAACGAGGGTTTCCGCTCTGCGTGGGAAAACCTAATAGAGCGTTTCGAAAATAAACGATTGTTGGTAAACAGTCAATTGAAAATACTGTTTAATGTGCAGTCGATACCACAGGAATTTGGGGCGGCCTTGAAGTTACTGCAAAGTACTGTTCAAGGTTGCTTGACTGCCTCTAAGACTGTCAGGCATCAATACTGAGAACTGGGACTGCCTGCTGGTATATCTGTGTTCATCCAAGCTCCCGAAGATAACTCGGGAGATATCCCGAAGATAACTCGGGAGATATCCCGAAGATAACCGGTCAGCCTACATTAAACGGAAGCAGTTATGCTTAAACTGCTTTGCAAAGGGACATCAGCTTCGTGAGTGCAAAAGCACGCACAATTGTTTTACTTGCCGTGGCCGGCATCACACGTTGTTGCACCGAAACAACCTCTTTTCCAGCAATTCAAGCCCTTCAAATCCTGCAAGGCCAATTTCCGCTAATCAGGCCAATTTCGTTCCAAATTAGCAAGCCGGTGTTCAAATTATTTCGCCACGGGCTCAAGAGCTATCCTTCTTGGCACTGCCATAATCAATATTTCCCATCTTGGCACTAACTTTAAGGCACGCGCCCTGATCGACTCCGGATCAGAGGCGACATTCATAACCGAGCGACTGTTCAATCTAATTAGATTGCCATTCCAGGTGGTTCAAGCCCAAGTCTCGGGCTTAAACCAAACAGTAGCTGCTCAGTCCAAGAAGCTCTGCAGTTTCACCATCCGATCTCCGACTAGGCCCGCGTTGCAGTTGAAGACGACAGGCCTATGTCCTCCCTCAACTAGCCGG
>NW_001846407.1:0-1235 GCF_000001215.4 Drosophila melanogaster | reverse complement strand
TCTATGTACATATTATCACAAAAATAAATTTCAAAAAATGACTTTATATAAGAATATTTGTCATTAGAGTATTCATCTTGCGGCGTGTGAAAAATTAATAAGGCAATGATTGTTGAGTGCTTGTGTCCGCACTTCGTGTCTCAAGATATGAACAAAGCAAAGACACTGGAATAATTCTAGTTATCATATTTTTATGAAATTTATGAAATTACAGTAGTTATAATAATTTCTATTGTACTTCCTTTAATTAATTAGTATATTTATTAAGTCATTTGACTTAAAATGATGTAACATTAACATTAAAAGTGTTTAAAAAAATATTTCGCTTTTAAAAAATTGTCAGATGTCAGATTGTCAGACAAATTAGAATTAAACATAACAAATTTTAACAAACAAATTTAAAAAACTTTCAAGTTATCATATTGCTAGGAAATTGGCAAAAACTACCCTAATATGTACCATGTAAATTCGTTTCTTCGATCAGAATTGATTTCGGCCCGAAAATCGTCTTCTAGCACAACACGCACTCATATACGCGTTCTCGTCTCTTGTTTTTACTCACACAAGCAAGCAAATTATATTTTTAGATTTCTTACGCTCTCAGCGGGAGTGAGCCGAGAGTAATTTTGGCCGTCACCAAAAAAGTGGCTGCATAGTGCCAAACCAATGTATGGCCGTTACGCATCTTGTTATTCTAGTGTCTTTGCCCCTACGCTCCTAGCCTAAATTTGCAAGTCAGTTGAGATTATAAAAACGACAGAGGCACGCGCGCAACAGGAACTAAAAGTGAAGCCAGCAGTAACAACAACAAAGCGGAGGATGGGCATCGGTTTTATCCATCTCATCGGACGATGGTAACTGCTCATCCTCGCCGCCATCAGCTATAGTCTCATCGCTGGATACCAAGTCATCGTTTAACTATACTCTAAAATTACTTACCAAAACTATTTTCTCCTACTCCATAAGCTATTTCCTAAGTAACGTAATATTTAAATTTAAATTCCACACTCCAACCATGGCGCGCAAAACTGCCGCTAAGTAATTCAAAAATGTCTGCCGCAAATTTAAACCATAAATTAATACTTGTAAATATGGCGCGCATATCTGCAGCCAAGAAATCCGAAAATGTAATTTGCCACAAAGTGTCACTATATATTTTAGAGCAAAAATCAGGGGACAATAAAATGTTAGCGTCGTTAGACGTTGAAAATATCTTTAAAAAAAAAAGGTCGGCG
>NW_001846314.1:0-1278 GCF_000001215.4 Drosophila melanogaster | reverse complement strand
CGCGTCTACAAGATTTGCCGAGGCCGCAGAAAGTGCACGGAGATTGGGTGCCTCCGTGTGAATGGCGAGCTGATCACTGATTGGGGAGACTGCGCACGAGTGCTCCTCCGCAATTTCTTCCCAGTTGCGGAGTCCGAAGCACCGACTGCCATCGCGGAGGAAGTCCCACCGGCCCTCGAAGTATTCGAGGTTGATGCATGTGTTGCCCGGTTGAAGAGCAGGCGCTCTCCCGGGTTGGACGGCATCAATGGCACTATCTGCAAGGCAGTCTGGCGCGCCATACCTGATCACCAAGCATCATTGTTTTCCCGATGCATCCGATTGGGATACTTTCCAGCCGAGTGGAAGTGCCCACGAGTCGTCTCGCTGCTCAAAGGGCCAGATAAGGACAAGTGTGAGCCCTCCTCATATAGAGGAATATGCTTGCTACCAGTCTTTGGTAAGGTGCTCGAGGCCATCATGGTGAATCGTGTGAGAGAAGTTCTTCCGGAAGGCTGCAGATGGCAATTTGGATTTCGCCAAGGACGATGTGTGGAGGATGCTTGGAGGCATGTGAAGAGCAGTGTTGGCGCTCGGCACATTCGTGGACTTCAAAGGAGCATTCGACAACGTCGAATGGAGTGCTGCACTCTGCCGACTAGCCGACTTGGGATGCCGGGAAATGGGCTTGTGGCAGAGGTTTTTCTCCGGCCGAAGAGCAGTGATCCGAAGCAGTTCCGTTACTGTGGATGTACCGGTAACTAGAGGCTGCCCACAGGGATCAATCAGCGGCCCATTTATCTGGGACATACTGATGGATGTACTGCTTCAGCGTCTCCAGCCGTATTGCCAGCTGAGTGCATACGCGGATGACTTGCTGCTTCTCGTCCAGGGAAATTCCCGAGCTGTGCTAGAGGAAAAAGGAGCGCAACTAATGTCCATCGTAGAAACGTGGGGAGCGGAAGTTGGCGTTGCCGTCTCGACCAGCAAGACGGTAATCGTGCTGCTGAAAGGTGCCTTGAGACGTGCGCCTACGGTGAGGTTTGCTGGAGCGAACCTTCCGTATGTGCGTAGCTGTCGGTACCTTGGCATTACGGTCAGTGAAGGAATGAAATTCCTCACGCACATAGCTCCGCTTCGCCAGCGGATGACCGGAGTCGTTGGAGCATTGGCGCGTGTGCTTCGAGCCGACTGGGGCTTTAGTCCTCGAGCCAGGCGGACCATATATGACGGACTCATGGCACCTTGTGTGCTGTTTGGTGCCCCGGTATGGTATGACACCGCGGAACAAGAGCTGCC
>NW_001847285.1:0-1004 GCF_000001215.4 Drosophila melanogaster | reverse complement strand
GGGTTAATAATGAAATACCATTTAAAGCGTATAATCGACGACACTATTTTGACTTACGAAGAAATGGCAACTGTTTTATGTCAAATAGAAGCATGCTTAAATTCAAGGCCATTATACAATATAGTTAGTGAGATGGACCAACAAGCGGTTTTAAGCGGTCTTTTTTTAATTGAAAGACCGCCTTTAGAAATAGTCGAGCCAATGGAAGATGAAAAAATCGGAAATTTGGATAAGTGGAGACTTATCCAAAAAATGAGGAAAGATTTCTAGGTTAAGTGGAAAAGTGAATATTTGCATACGCTCCAGTAAAGGAACAAATGGAAAAAGGAAATTCCTAATATAGAAGAAGGGCAAATAGTTTTATTAAAGGATGAGAATTGTCATCCTGCAAGATGGCCTTTAGGAAAGGTGGAAAAGGTCCATAAAGGGAATGATGATAAGGTCCGGGTGGCTAAAGTAATGATGCAGGAAGGATATATCACTAGACCCATTACTAAAATTTGTCCCTTGGAAGGAATAAAGTCTGTTGACAAAAATGAGGCTGACCAGGAGCCAAAAAGGCGAATGCGCCGATGCTTAAAATGATAACAAAGGGTAATGCGCTTATACGAAGTATGAGGAAAGTTTGCGAAAGACTTCATAGCTTTGAAGAGCAATGTAGTGTAGTATATACGAACATAATAATAAAAATAATAATAATTATGATTATAATATTAATAATAATTATAATATGAATAAGTAAACTTAGGACCACCCTAGATCCTTAGGTCCATCCTAATCCTAAATATGCGAATTCAGCATGTGCGCTTTTAGGGGTCGCACTCGACTCCCATTGGTTATCGAGTATGAACTTCATACCATACATATTGCAGAATTTGCTAGTGTCAGCACTTGGCTGTCACGAGCGATCTGCCTGTAGACCACACCAAGTTCAGTTATGAATCAGGAATAGATCAGGAATGTACACATGCTGAATAAAAACCAAATAAAGATAAATATGACCG
>NW_001846786.1:0-1125 GCF_000001215.4 Drosophila melanogaster | reverse complement strand
TTTCAACTGATTGCAAAACCTTTATATGACTTATTGATGAAAGACAACGAATTTTCGTTTGAAGAAAAAGAGTTAGAATGTTTTGAGACACTTAAGAAAAAGTTAGTGGAAGCTCCAGTGTTAGGGTTATATTGTTATAAGGATGAAATAGAGTTACATACAGATGCAAGTGCACAAGGTTTTGGTGCAGTGTTATTGCAAAAGAAAGAGGATATGAAATGGCACCCTATATTTTATTACTCGAAAGCCACAACAAAGGCCAAATATAATAGTTTTGAACTTGAAACATTGACCATCTTGTATGCATTAAGAAGATCCCTGTACAGGGAAAGAGATTTAAAATTGTTACGGATTGCAACGCATTAAGTCTAGCGTTAAATAAAGTAGAATTAAACCCTAGGATTGAGAGGTGGGCATTAGAACTATTAGCGTACGATTTTGAGGTAGTTCATAAAGCAGGAAAGCATATGCAGCATGTGGATGCATTGAGCAGAATTACGAACATATTAGTGATAGAAACTAATACTTTTGAAGATAATTTAATTATTTGTCAAGCAAAAGATGAAAAGTTGAAAGATATTAGGAAAAAAAAACGGAAGATCAAATTTTTGAAATGAGAAATGGTGTACTTTATAGGAAGGCAAACGGTGGAAGATTGTTGTTTTGTACCAGAAGAAATGGAAGAAAAAATTTTATATAATGTAGTATATACGAACATAATAATAACAATAATAATAATTATGATAATAATATTAATAATAATTATAATATGAATAAGTAAACTTAGGACCACCCTAGATCCTTAGGTCCATCCTAATGCTAAATATGCGAATTCAGCATGTGCGCTTTTAGGGGTCGCACTCGACTCCCATTGGTTATCGAGTATGAACTTCATACATACATATTGCAGAATTTGCTAGTGTCAGCACTTGGCTGTCACGAGCGATCTGCCTGTAGACCACACCTAGTTCAGTTATGAATCACGAATAGATCAGGAATGTACACATGCTGAATAAAAACCAAATAAAGATAAATATGACCGATTGCGTTTTGACTCCTATTTAACTACATGGCGACCGTGACAGGACCGGCATAAGTGCAAGCACTGAACGTGAGAGGATCAGC
>NW_001846553.1:0-1186 GCF_000001215.4 Drosophila melanogaster | reverse complement strand
GTCTAGTGATATATCCTTCCTGCATCATTACTTTAGCCACCCGGACCTTATCATCATTCCCTTTATGGACCTTTTCCACCTTTCCTAAAGGCCATCTTGCAGGATGACAATTCTCATCCTTTAATAAAACTATTTGCCCTTCTTCTATATTAGGAATTTCCTTTTTCCATTTGTTCCTTTACTGGAGCGTATGCAAATATTCACTTTTCCACTTAACCTAGAAATCTTTCCTCATTTTTTGGATAAGTCTCCACTTATCCAAATTTCCGATTTTTTCATCTTCCATTGGCTCGACTATTTCTAAAGGCGGTCTTTCAATTAAAAAAAGACCGCTTAAAACCGCTTGTTGGTCCATCTCACTAACTATATTGTATAATGGCCTTGAATTTAAGCATGCTTCTATTTGACATAAAACAGTTGACATTTCTTCGTAAGTCAAAATAGTGTCGTCGATTATACGCTTTAAATGGTATTTCATTGATTTAACCCCAACTTCCCAAATACCTCCGAAGAGAGGTCCTGCCGGGGGAATAAAATGCCAATCAATCCTGTCCTTTTCATATATATAATAATATATAGTGACATATTAACATACAAAACCACATAACGTAGAGTAAACATATTGAAAAGCCGCATTCAGATCATAACGTAAACAATAAGTGACCACCATGCTAATGTGGATCAAATAACAAAAATATCCACTCTGCATTTTGGTTTAATTATATTGACACCCCCATACTGTATGCCATCTGCGCAGTATGCATTCTAATAAACAAATTCTTTGACAGCGGCACTTAGCCATTCTTGTAAACAAATCTTAAAGTCTGCCTGCTCTCTCTGAGGCTTCTCCTCCACTTAAGAATCCAAGAGCAATGCTCTCTCAAAATACTTAAGCATCTAAGAGCAATGCTCTCCCAAAAACACTAACATATTCTTTAAGCACAGAGGCTTCTCTGCACATGTCCAAAAACAAAATTTCTCTGATAAGCCACAAAAGTCCTTTAATCAAAATACTAATCAGTCTAACAATATCAGAAAATATCCAACACCTTTCCTACATTATAATTCACCAATACCATATCAAGCTCCACAAATTTATCAAACACCACCAACTAATAACCCACTTTATCGTCATCCAATACCCTACCACCCTAATCCAAACAATGTTTTTCAACCAAGCCAACAA
>NW_001847014.1:0-1066 GCF_000001215.4 Drosophila melanogaster | reverse complement strand
ATAGTGTCTAAACGTTTTCGTTGCCCAACCAATAGCTAGTAGTTCTTTTTCAATCGTACTGTAGTTTGTTTCATGGTCGTTAAGTGTTCTGCTAATATAACTTATGGGGTGACCATCTTGAGAAAGTACTGCTCCTAGAGCTACATTACTAGCGTCTGTTGTGAGTACAAATTTTTTCTTGAAGTCTGGTGATCGAAGTATGGGATCGTTAGAAATAAGGAGTTTTAACCTTTTGAATGCCTCAATATATTCCGGGTTTTTACTATCTACTTTTTTGTCCTTTTTAAGACATGTTGTTAGGGGTTTTGCAATCTGTGCGAAATGGGGTATGAACTTTCTATAAAAACCTGTGAGTCCTAAAAATGATTTTATCTCCTTCGGCTTAGTAGGAAGGGGGTAATTTTCTATTGCTCGTAGTTTTTCCTGGTTAGGTCTTATACCTTCTGGAGAAACCATATGTCCTAAGAAATATGTGTCGTGTTTGTTTGAGTGGCCATATTTACTGTTGAGCCTGTGTCTATTAAGCATTTTAAATTGAGTCCTTTGTGTTTAATAATTATGAATTGGCTTGTTCCGAGGCTTGGGGCCGAAAATTCTCAGCCGTTTGAGCTTCTGTTATTAATTCCATAGGAGGTTCAGTTGGCTCTTCTCGTGCCTCTGCCATCTCTTGTATGCCAACCGGATGTTGTTGTGGGGGGTCGTAAGGCATGTAATAAATCGGGATGTTGTTGGGGGGCGGCCCGTAAGGCATGTAAAGATCGAAAGGATATTGGGGATGATTCCCGTAATGCATGTAAGGATTGAACTGTTGATGAGTTTGGTCTAATTCTTCTTGGTAATGAGCCTCATCAAAACTCATACGTGATTGTCCACTGTCAGACGGTCGTTGTCTCTTTAGTGCTGGTCCACCGGTCGTTATATTTTCTCTTGTATTTAGTGCGTTTGAATAACTAAGTCCTGGTCGGTTCTGGTCAAATGTATGTTGACGATTCAATGGCCTAGGTTGAGCTATAACAGATACGTTAGGTTGAGGTTGAAGTTGACGGTATTGGTATTGGGAAAACGG
>NW_001846809.1:0-1118 GCF_000001215.4 Drosophila melanogaster | reverse complement strand
AAATAACACTTATTCATTATAAAGTAGGAATAGCTTCAATTTAGACACTTTAATTACGTAAATAAAGTAGTCGATAGCCATTAGCCAGTAAACTAAACATCATCCCTAAACTGTTATTTCATAAGAAACAAATAATAATATAAGATAGAAATTAAGTAAACAAAATGTAACTTTAGCATTAGATGTAACGTTTATATACACAACACTCATGTTTAACATTATGATACCCATTTAAAAAAAAAAAACTGTTAAATTCAAAATATCGTCGGAGTTCGTGGCATATACCAACAACACGCCGCCTAATCACCTTGCTCCGATCCGGCCATTTCCCATTACGGCCTTCTCTTCGGACTGGGGGGGAGGAGTTAACATACCCCCTCTCGGTCTACCCAGTACTGCAACTGAGAGCCGAGCGAAAGTTCAACGAAGATCGCCAATACGAACTCTGACGAAGATATTTGGGAGATACATACATTATACATATTTGTAATAAAGAATTTATTATTATTCTTATTTCACACCTCGTTTTTTTGGAAGCTTTCCTCCCTCGGCCACGGGATTGTAACTGGCGCAGCCGGTCAACGGACAAGGGATTAACAATGCCCACTACGCTTATCGTTCTAATTCTAAAGAGGTATTGAACATGTGACGGCAGTGGTTGTGGGGATTTTATTAGTGAGTGGTGAAATAGAAAGGAATTGGATAAAGCGTATTGAAACATAATAACGTGCAAGTGCAAGTAAAACAAAGGAAACAAACGAAATCAAGTTCAAATTACTTCACAGGCGACCGTATATGTGTACGTCAAACGCTGATAAGGCACCGGGATCGCTTGTGCGGGAAAATTTACAATTATACCAACAAGTTACTGTGTGTGATGACCGTATATGCGTACATCAATCGCTGATAAGGCACCGGGATCATCCATACACCCTAACTCATAAAAATGGTAAATTAATCAACAACAAAAAAAAAATTTGGTTACTTCATAAGAATGGTAATTTCATCACTATGGTAATATTACATCAGCCTATATTCGCACTGCGAACGGTTGTTGTGTCTCTATAGATCTGAGAACAACCGTTTGGCGCGGCGACAGAGCGACGTCGCTGCCGCTG
>NW_001846832.1:0-1114 GCF_000001215.4 Drosophila melanogaster | reverse complement strand
CGTCCGTCCGTCCATATCAGCGTCGCTCAAATCTCTTTTTACTATATAATTTTATGCAGCTGTGCGCAGTCAACGAGTCCACTTGCGTCTGCTTTGGCTTCTTCACGATTAATGCCCTCACTCCAGTTTCGTGCAGCCTGTTTTGTCTCTTCTCAATTTTTGGCATTCCCTTTTCATTATATAGTTTTCCCTTTCTAACCAAGCAGCGCAAGTGGCCACGTTCAGCAACAGCTCTATCGCTCTCGTTTTTGCAAAATCCCGTTCATAGATAATTCATCTATTCATCCTCACACATTGACAATAAATAGGAACACGCATAATAGCAAAGGGAACATGGAGAAGAAGTAAACGGCGACTACACGCATTCATTATTTTCGCCACGTGTTCATAAATAGGAACACGCATAATAGCAAAGGGAACATGGAGAAGAAGTAAACAGCGACTACACGCATACTCATTATTTTCGCCACGACATGTACAACAATCGCTGTTAAGGCACCGGTTAAGGCATCGTTTTCACTTATCCATTTACATGAAAAAAAAAATAATAATAATAACAATCATAATAATACTAATAAATAAAAAAAAAGACAAAAAAAAAGAAAAAAAAGAAAGAATAAAAAAAAATTTGCACAGTGATATAGTTTCCTTCGGCAAAATCAAGTAAGCATGTATGTGTTTGTGTAGCGCCGCTTGTATAACCCTAGCGACGTCGACGCATCACTGTACATTCGCTGCCGCCAAAAGCTGATGTCGCGCCAGAGTGGGGGCGCGGCGCTTGACGCCGTGCTCGCTTGTATACTGTTAAGTTCTGTTCAATTCAGTTGAATTCTTTTTGCACACCACGCACTACAAAAAAAAAACCCACTCAATTAATTCAAGAAAAATAATGCATATATGTATAGAAAAAAAAAGAACCTAAAAAAAAAAAAAAATACACTCTATTTAATAGCTATTTAAATCATGTATTACAGCTAAAGTCGAAAACACGAAAAAAAAAATACAAAGGTGAATAGAAGCACAGCAGCACTACAAGAACGACATATACTAAGCACCGGGAAACAAACAACACGCCGCCTAATCACCTTGCTCCGATCCGGCCATTTCCCATTAC
>NW_001845145.1:0-4370 GCF_000001215.4 Drosophila melanogaster | reverse complement strand
CACAGCTCTGACAGTTCGAGCCATGGGTTGATACCTAGCGTTGAAGCCCCAATAAATGCATTTAAAAATCAAATTTTCTTCAGGAAATCTGAGTCGGAGAATTAACTCAGTTAGCATTCCATTCCCGACATTCCATAGGCATTTAGTGGACCGTAAATTGTTCACACCTAATAGCCTCTTGTCAGATTTGAAGAAATATCTTAACCCATCCGTGATAAACGGAATTTTCACATCCAAGGATGTAATGGGGAAAATACAAATCCTCTACCCCATCCACTTTAAGGGTTTCAAGATTAGATTCACTCAAACTGAGGTCAAAGACCTTGTTACCGAAGCCGAACAGGAGGAGGAAATACTTAGGACACACAACAAAGCACACAGAAACGCTTTGGAAAATAAAGCTAAGCTGTCTGAAAGAGTATATTTTCCTAAAATGAGGAAAAAAGTTTCAGCTATCGTGAGTCAGTGTTTGGTGTGTAAGACTTCTTAATATGACAGACACCCCATACATCCGGAAATCAGAGAAACTCCCTTGCCAGAATACCCCGGACAAATTATTCATGCCGACATCTACTCGACAGAACGATATCTGGTGCTCACAGCAATCGACAAATTCTCCAAGCTGGCTCTGGGAAGAGTCATTAAATCGAAAGCTGTAGAGGACATTAGAAAACCCTTAAGAGATATCGTATTCTATTATGGAGTGCCCAAACTAATAGTAATGGACAACGAAAAGTCCCTCAACTCAGCTTCTGTCAAATTCATGTTGACAGACCAGCTGGGCATTGAGTTCTATAAAGCACCTCCGTACAAGAGTACGGTAAACGGACATATAGAAAGATTTCACTCCACACTCTCTGAAATAATGAGATGTTTGAAAGGAGATGGAACACATAGAAGCTTCGAAGAACTTCTCGATAGAGCTATCTATGAATACAACTTCACTGTCCATTCGGTCACAAAGAAACGACCCCTAGAGGTGTTCTTCGGTAGGGTAACTACCGCGTCACCGGAACAGTACGAACAAGCTAGACTGGACAATGTAGACCGTCTTAGAAAGAAACAGGAAACTGACATTAAAAATTACAACCGGACAAGAAAGCCCATAAAGACCTACATCAAGGCCAAAAAATTTTCGTTAGGGTTAATTCAAGATTAGGATCTAAGCTATCAAACAGATTTAGGAAAGAAATAGTTAAGCAAGATAGGAATACTACAATACTAACAGAGTCAGGAAAAATAGTGCACAAAAGTAACATCAGATCATGATTACTTTCAGGATACTCACTGTGGTCGCATTGACAAATGGACTCATTGAAATAACTAACTACACCGACGCACAGACTGTGACGATTTACAACGGGATAGGACAGATACAGACAGGAACAACGAGAATTGTCCATATCATTGACTTGGACCACGTACAACTGAACATGCGAAAACTAACAGACTACATCGATCAGGACTTCAACGACGACAAGTCATATCACTTACTGAACTACGAACTGACACAGACGAAGAACTTGCTCGACACTGTGACCCGTCAAAGACAAGGAAAACTAGATCGATAAATCTTATAGGGACGGCCTGGAAGTATGTTGCCGGTAGCCCGGATCACGATGGCTGGAAACAGGCTCTCAGTTAGGTCATGTCTCTGCTAAGAGTGCTGGCTAATCGTAGTTGGGCTGGAGCTGGTAACTCTCAAAAATTTTCACTTCTCCGGGCCGGACTAAGGTGTCATTCGACCAGTGCCGAGAGTCTGCCTGGCTGTGAAACAACTAGCCCAGTCGCTAACGGAGAGTCCGGGCTAGTGGCGTCCGCCACTGCGACTCCGCAGTACCCTTACCCGGGTACTCTGCCCTGGTGGACCGTTTATTTCTTTGCAACTCTTGGGTACTATGAACAATAGACCAAAAAACATTAAAATACCGCAGGCCATGTCTGCGGGAAATGTCGCAAGACAATTCGAAGACCGTCTCCTTGACGGAGAGCGGCCTACTTCAGTGGTAACACAAAAAAAATGTTCCTAAACTGCGAAGCGGGCAACTCCACCCTGACGCCTCCCCTGACTGCTCCCCTCGATGGCCCAAGTACCTCAAGGGCTGCAAAGACTTACAGAACTTCTCACGCGGTACTGTTTACCGATCGTGGTAGAGGATTTGGGAGCAGCCAAGAAGACTATGGTGGCATCGGCATACTTTGCCGGTGACGCGCCCATCGCCCGAAATCACTGAACTGGCTGAATACTGCAAGAGGACACACTCACCCATCACCATTGGATGTGATGCAAATGCACATTACGAGATATGTTGCAGCAGCGACGTGACTCTTAGAATTTATCTTGAATAACAATCTAGAAATAATAAATGTCGGCAATGTTCCGACATTTGTTACTAAGATCTGAGGTTCTGGACATTAAACTCTCCAGCAGATCAGTGGCTCCGCATATAAGCGACTGGCACGTATCTCCTGAGGAGTCAATGTCAGATCATAGAATTATCCGTTTTAACATAGGGCTAAATCTAGAATGTAGCGATCGTAGGTGCAACGTGAGACACGTGAGACAAAGGGCGTAGCTTCTGAACTCACAGCCCTTAACAACAGGGCGATAGAGCTGTACGAAGGTACTACTAGAGCGAGTTACCACATCAGCAGCTCAGTCTAAAGCTAACTTCTGAATAGAAAGCATTCTAGATATTGGCCTGTATAATAAAATTACTTAAATAATTAAACCACCCAACGGAGTATTATTGGGAGAACTGGAAATTATCTTATCTGCAGCTAACTGGTATCGCTACTATCATATTGTAACTCGCGCACCGCTTGAAGAGCAGTGCTACCCAGACTGAGGTACAAAAGCCTCCAAAAAGGCTCCTCACAATACGCAGGTACCCAAGGTGCAAGTGCGCAAAGTCCAGGCGCCCAAGCCGAGCAACCCTACGTCGGGTGGCAACGGTAAAGAAAAGGCGACATCCAGACCTAACGAGTCCAAGCCAGGCAGCTTGGTCAAAGCCAGACAGCGAATCTGTCGGTCGCCCAATTCTAGGGCCTGCAGATAAATCCTGACGATATCAGGGGCCTTCGCAGAATACGGGATGGGATGCAGATAGCCTCAGTGATGCTTGACGCGAACGATGCGATATCAGTCCTTAAACAGGGCACCTTAACCGTTGGATGGTCAAGGTGTCGCATTACCCAGGACGTCCGACCCACGAGATGCTACGGGTATCTGGGCTGCGGTCATCGACCAGCAACCTGCAAGGGCAGGAGATGCGGAGCGTGGGTACAAGGAAAAGGGGTGCGTTGCAGCACCAAAACGACTGATCTGCAGCAGCGAGGTGGACAGTAACCACCCGACGGGTAGCTTTGTGTGCCCGACCTACAGAGCGAGCCTAAGAGAAGCCAAGAGCCACCTTAATGCACGCCCCTATTAGCGTAGTACACCTCAATGTCAATCATTGCGCAGCAGCTCAGAGCCTCCTTGCCCAGACTGCGAGGGAGCGCTATGTAGACATCATGTTCCTAAGCGAACCCTACGTCACTGGTAGTGTACAAACATCCATGATCCTAGACGAGACAGGTAAAGCAGCTATCAAGTGATGCGGCGCTCTCCACGCCCGAAGGTCATTGCCGGCGATTTTAATGCCTGGGCAGCGGAATGGGCCAGCAGGACATCCAACACCAGAGGCCGAGCTGTGAAAGACGCCATGGGAATGCTCGACCTTATACTGCTGAACGACGGACGGAAGCCGACGTTTAACAACGATAGGGGTACGTCCTTTATTGACGTTACCTTTGTGAGTAGAGGGCTAGTGGACAACAACAACTGGATGGTCCATGACGTAATAACGCTGAGCGACCACGGTCAGATCTCCTTTAGTCTCTCCCCGAAGGGCACACCCAGGAGACGGCAGAGTAGAACAGCCGGGCAAGCATGGGACACCAGGAAGATCGATGTGGACATGCTGGCCTATCAGATCAATTCCCTGGAATCCCAAATGGGGTCGAAGAGAGCATGGCGGCAGGCCTCATAAATATTCTGGGTAGAATTTGCGACGCAACCATGCCAAAGAAAAATAAGGTACAGCGCAAACCACCCGTTCAATGGTGGAGTGCCTCACTAAGCCAACTACGGTCTGATTGCCTCAGGGCTAGAACGGCGCAACGAGCCACATGCAGTACCCACCACGCGGAGCTCTTGGAGACTTTCAGAAGGAAACGCACAGAGTTCAAGCACGGCTGCCAAAGCGCGATCGTATAAGGAGCTGCAGGACGGCGTAAACAGCGATATCTGGGGCCTCGCCTACAAGCTTGTTACCAACAAGCTAAGGAAGAGACCCGGGGGTCCTGGCTAACATAGTAGGGGAGCT
>NW_001845314.1:0-3201 GCF_000001215.4 Drosophila melanogaster | reverse complement strand
TCCGGGTATAGAAAAAACAATCAATTTATTTAAAGAAGAATATTACTATCCTGATAGTCACAAGCTTATTCAAAACATTATCAATGAATGTGAAATTTGTAATCTAGCAAAAACAGAACATCGAAACACGAAATTGACATATGGGGACTACACCAGAAATATTTAACACAAGAGAAAAATACGTGATAGATTTTTATCTCACAGGAAACCAGATCTTCTTATCTTGCATTGATATCTATTCGAAATTTGCATCACTAGTTGAAGTAAAAAGTAGAGATTGGCTAGAAGCAAAAAGAGCCATTACTAAAATATTCAATGATATGGAAAAACCGCAAGAAATTAAAGCAGACAAAGACTCAGCTTTTATGTGTATAGCCTTACAAAATTGGTTAAGATCTGAAGGTGTACAAATTTCTATAACGACTAGCAAAAATGGTATATCTGATATAGAAAGATTCCACAAGACCGTAAACGAAAAGCTAAGAATCATTGGTCCGAACAAAATATTGAAGATAGGTGCAAAAAATTCGAAACAATTCTATACATATACAATCATAAAACTAAACATAATAGAACCAAAAGATTTCCAGCAGACATTTTCCTATATGCAGGTAGCCCAGATTTTAACGTACAACAAAATAAAATCGATAAGATAGAATACCTCAATAGGAATAGGCACGATTTTGAAGTTGATACAAAATATAGACAGGCCCCACTTGTAAAAAGTAAAATAACCAATCCATTCAAAAAGACAGGAAGGATTGAACAAGTAGATGATAAAAACTTCGAAGAAACAAACCGTGGCAGGAAAATCGTTCACTATTAGTCAAAATTTAAGAAACAGAAAAAATTTAATAAGAGCAAATATGATAATTCCAGACCAACCAAAGAAGCACAAAGTACACAACATACTTCTAATAATGCTTAGTTGCATACTATCACTTATCACCATGGTCAATACAATATAGAAGTAAATCCAATAAGTACGAAAAGCATACAAATACTTATTCGGCACCTTAGATGAAGACGACAGAGAAGAGTTAGAAGAAAAAATAAACAACATGTAAGAAGACTATGTAAAAACCAATGACCTAAACACGATTATAGATGTAATCAATAGTGGTATAGATATAATTAATAAGCTCAAAGTAGATAAAGAACAACACCAACAAATTGCAGTACTAATATTTAACATACAGTAATTTACAGAATATATAGAAGACATAGAATTGGGTATGCAATTAACCAGACTAGGAATTTTCAATCCAAAGTTACTAAAACATGACTATTTAAAACACGTAAATTCGGAAAAAATGCTAAAGATAAAAACGTCAACTTGGCTTAAAACAGACACGAACGAAGTTTTGATTATTTCCCATGTTCCTAGCGAGGTCACTAAAGTTCCAATATTCCAAATTGTTCCGTACCCAGATGAACATAATTATATTCTAACCGAGCAAATATTCGATAAATTCTACATATTTGATAACCAAGTATTCCATAAAGATACCAATAGAGTAATATTCGACAATGTATTATTGGAATCATCAAACAAGAGCAAACTCAATGCAAATATATTAAAACACATAAAAATTAACAATTAAATTATATAGAACCAAATATACTATTAACATGGAATATTCCTGAAACAGCTGTTAACCAAGACTGTATAAACAATAAAATATTAATATCAGGAAACAACATCATTAAAATTAAAAATTGTACCATGCAAATAGATGAATTCTTAATCTCTAATAATCTAGCAGACCCATGTAAAACACTATAACTTTTTCCAAATTATATGCATTACAACGTTCGTCATAATGATAATTAGTTTGACCCTGTATGTAGCATATAAGTAAAAATATACCTAAGAAAATTATTGTCAAATATCGTAAACAAAAAGAACACACGCACCTTGAAAATAATGTCAATGAAAATGTTCAACAAGGAAATAATATTACATTATACCCAAATTTAACGTCCTGAAGACAGGACAAATTCAAAGGTTGGGGGAGTGACATATCCATAAGTCCCTAAGACTTAAGCATATGCCTACATACTAATACACTTACAACATATACACCCCAATACAACATACACTACTCCGGATGTACCCAACAGATACCAGATAAGAAAAAGATTGTTGTATGATCCTCGAGAATGGAAAAAACCCCAATTCTAGATAAGTCACCCACTGGTAGACTAAACATCCGTCCCCTAATTTAAACAATTCCTTGGTTAAGCCTCACCCCCATCGTCACGTCAACAAAAGTATCGATTTCAATAAACAAATTATAAGAATCTAAGAGCACTTGTATCCAAGAGCATATGCATATTTGAATCCAAGAGAAACGTAAAGCTTTTTCTCTTCACGATCAGAATCCTAAAGTCTAAAGTCCATATTAGAAAAGCTCGATACCGATGCTTGAACGTCAATCAAATCAGAATAATTATCAGAGTTCAGTTTGAGACCTAATTGTAAAAGGTCGGTGTTCTTCTCAACTAAAAAAAGTTTTGTAATCATTTAGTGAAATAAAAATTATGCTTTTTTCACTTATAAATATTGCAAGCATTTAATTGTCGCAGTCGGTAGGATCCAATAAAATAAAAAGAGTCCTTTTAGTACGTTACTGATCAACTGAAGGATATGCTATACGACTAGCTATCCAAGATCAGCGAATTAAAATAGTGATTCGAAAATATTTTAGAGATCCGCAAAAGAATCTACGTGAAAGTAGTATTCAAAATAAAATCCCGTGCGGTCGGAAACAAAAATTAATTTAAATTTGTTAATTCTGAAACTTAAAACCAAGTTAAAAGCAAACTTAAAACCAAAATAAACTCCAGAAAACAAAAGACATCATGGCAGTCCCACAACTCTCAGAAACACATCTAAACCAACTGCTAAACCAAATCAAAGAATTAAATTACTAAGATGGCGCACCTGGCAAATTATCTGGATTCGTCAACCAAGTGGAACAATTGCCCAGTTTATACCCAACACAGGAAGCCAGACAGGCACACCTCATATATGTAGCAGTGAAGCGGTTATTAGTGGATTCAGCCTTAGAAGTCGTAACCCAGGAAAGACCTAACACATGGCTGGACATGAAGAAATCACTGGCAATGGCATTTAAAGACCATATACCCTATGTAACAGTCATCAGACAATTAGAAGACATATCATACCCAGGAAGT
>NW_001846175.1:0-1377 GCF_000001215.4 Drosophila melanogaster | reverse complement strand
CCCCTTTGTTTGGCGGCATAAACGATTTAACCTCGTTCGCAACCACAAGGCAGGCATCACAATTTTATTTATATTTTAACCCTTGTGGTGGTAAACTAATCGAGAAACCAGTGCAGACAATTCGGAATTTTTAGCAATAACAGGGTGGGGTCCCCCCACAGCGGACTGATCGTATTGCTCCGAATCTCTTTTAGCTGCCGATCTTAGCAACATATGCGAATTTGGTGCGATTGACAGCTGATCAGTTGTGGAGTCCTTTTGATCATTAGCCCATGGTTACGGGGCCTTAGCCAGCCTACCACCAGCGGCTTTTTAGCGGTTTGGAGATTCATCTAATAGGTTAAGGCCATTAAACTGTGAATTAAGCGCGGAAAGAAGATCATCGGCTCGACGAAACCTAATTCTATCTACGCCAAAACTGTTGATCAGTTCTTTCAGGACACTTTAAGTTTGGCGCATAAAGGATTTCATCTCGTTCGCAACCACAAGGCAAGCATCACAACAGTAATTTAGATTTTTACCCTTTGCTAGGTCATCACTTGTACGGCCATCAAAACCAGCGCACTTAGTATGCACCATTTTATCACTTAGCCAACAAGTCATTTTTGGCTGGCAACAATTTTTATAAAAGCAGACAACATTTACGGTTTCCATATTTATCTGAAATCAGACCACTGTGCACGAAAACACAAGATCAAAACTTTCAAGCGAGCTGTTAAAATAACCGCACGAGAGCAGTCTGCAGCTCAGAAAGTTAGATTTTGTGTGGGAGAGCGAAAGAGCGTGTTCACACATGAACACGAATATATTTAAAGACTTACAATTTTGGGCTCCGTTCATATCTTATGTAAATGAATCGAGAGCGATAAATTATATTTAGGATTTTGTTATCTAAGGCGACATGGGTGCAGTGCTCAAAAACATGTAATCTAAGTGCACACTACATGAGTCAGTCACTTGAGATCGTTCCCCGCCTCCTAAAAAGTCCCTTAGTGGGAGACCACAGATAAGGTCCTCGCCGCTCAAGATAGGCAGATGTGCCGGAGCGTGGGACCCCGACGAGGCGGAGACTATTTACTTAGGCCTGAAGAGCAAATGCACTTGAATCCAAGAGAAACGCAAAGCTTTTTCTCTTCACGATCAGAATCCTAAAGTCTAAAGTCCATATTAGAAAAGCTCGATACCGAGGCTTGAACGTCAATCAAATCAGAATAAGTATCAGAGTTCAGTTTGAGACCTAATTGTAAAAGGTCGGTGTTCTTCTCAAATAAAAAGATTGTAATCATTTAGTGAAATAAAAATTATATTTTTTTCACTTATAAATATTGCAAGTACTTAATTGGCGCAGTCGGTAGGATCCAATAAAATAAAAGAGTC
>NW_001845137.1:0-4436 GCF_000001215.4 Drosophila melanogaster | reverse complement strand
GTCATGCGAAAACAATGAATTCGTTTGGTTAACTTCTCTGATTTCTCTTATGTCATCTAAGTTACTATGTCACCATTTTCACCTCGAAAGTTGGTTACGGCACTAATTTGACCCGCTAACTCGGCCATAAGCCTCTGTTCTTGATTAGCCAACGGGGCCTGAACTAACATTTCAATTTCTGACACAATTATTGTGTATGTGTTTTTTCTGCCTGTGTTAGTTGATGTTTAAGGTTCCGTGAGGCGAGTTCTTCTTCACTATCACTTTGTTTGGTTTCCCTATATGGGCCTAGGAAACTCATAAGGCCATTAACTGATTAACACTAAGCGCAAGTTATTTAGAGGCCAAATATTTAATATTTTAATTCGGCAGAAAGTTACGTTTACATTAATAACCGGGTACTTGGCATGTGACATTTTTTATTTAGAGACGGCTGATAATAATTTATTGAAAATTTTATATGTTAAGATTTTGGGTACATAAGTTGTTTACTTTCTCCTTGTGTGATTTGAAGTTGTCTTAGACTTGATCAGCCCACTTTCATGTTTTTTGTGTCGTGGATTCTGTTTGGTTGAGCATGACATAATTGGCATGTAATCACTGGAAAGTCCCACGCGGCAGTCCCAAGTCGCAGGCCTGGCGATTATACGGTAGTTGGTTTCCACGCAACTGTCTTCGCGAAGGATTGCAGGTTGTATATCCAAATGTAGAATTAGGATGTTTACGAAGGCTTCTGGCGTAGAGACTCAGATAGCGTGATAATAAGAAGATATACCGCGCGTCGACGGAGCTTCGATGTATGAGCTTGATTCTTTATTGAATCAGCGATCATAGCAAAACTGAAAAACTTATCCAACTGTACTAGAGCTAACCGCGACCGGCAAGCCGACCGCTCATCCAGCAAAGTGCTGACACCAGCAAAAAGATTCTTGGGTGATCCAATAATCGCGCAAGACTTATACTGTCTTAAGTTTACTTATTAATTGTTTTAACTTATACACTTAGAGATGCAAACAACTTGGAAAACCTGCACCTAGCTCGCAAGCGTGTTGCTGAACTGGAAGCAGAAGTTAAGCTAATGGAAGGAGGGACGAGAACAAGTAGAAATCACGTCATTGAAATAAAAGACGTCGAAGCCTTCATTACTTTGCGGGATTTTTAACATATAATGGTACACTTATGGCGTACCAAATCAACGCCGATCTACGCAAAGCGCATATTCAGTGGATTAGCTGAAACTCAAATGATCTAATTAAATCCTTTGACATGGAATGCACTGAGCAGGGAGCTGCTAGTGGTTTCTGAACGAAAAGTGATCGCTTGATGAAAGCACACTACAATATTACATCGCTTTGTGGCATTTCAAAGCAAGTAATTTTAGCGGATTCTGATGTATTTAGTGTAATTGTGAGTGGGCTCGTTTGTGAATCACTCACTGGATGATTTGCGTAAGAAGATAACCATATATGACAAAGTAAAAATAGGTGATCAGCTGTTGGTTTTTGCAAATCCGAATGGTTCGAGTAACGTTATGATGACCAAATAAATACATCTTCAGCAAGGATCACAACTGTAAAGAGACCAGAAGGTGCCTGCTTCCACTGCTATAGTCAGGACCACAAATACCAGGACTGCCCGAAGAAGAGGGTCTTCACCACTGTAGCCGACGTGCAATATGAGAAGCTGACGGACCCTGAAAGCCTAGCATCTGTTAAGTAATGATTTTTTTACGTTGAAGAGAGTTGAATTACTGTTTTTTTTTTATTTGACACAGGTCCATCAAGTTTTAGTTTTTAGTTTTATTTTTTTTAGTTCATAATAATACCACGGAATATGTGGACAAATATTAATTTTTGCAAAAAATGAGTGCAATATATGTTTTCAAGAAAAAGCATATAAAGTTAGTTTATTAGACGTAGAAGATACATTATTACCATTAACTACTACCTACTACATTTACTTTACTAAGATGGTATTCAATGAAAATAATGAAAGTCCAATTATGACATAACAAACAAATGCTGAATATAACTTTTCAAATAATACTGTTAATTACGGCAGTAATAACATATTTTGTGCATCTCTTTTCACAAATAAATAACCGATTACTATAAGGAAACTAATATAAATAATTATAGTTATTAAAAAAAAAAATTTAATTAGGAAAAATTATATAATCAAAACGAAATAGATAGTTATCAAGAAAATAATCAACAATAAGAAGAAGAACGGATGACATTCGGAAATTAAAAAATACTGAATGGAATCATGTTAAGTCAGAGGATAATCCAGCAGATTTAGCATCCAGGGGAGTGGATTCTAACCAGTTGATCAACTGTGATTTTTGGTGGAAAGGTCCGAAATGGCTAGCCGACCCAAAAGAACTTTGGCCTCGGCAGCAGTCTGTAGAAGAACCTGTCTTAATAAATACGGTATTACATGACAAAATAGATGATCCTATTTACGAATTGATAGAAAGGTATTCCAGTATAGAAAAACTTATACGTATAATAGCATACATAAATAGATTCGTGCAGATGAAAACAAAAAATAAAGCCTATTCATCAATTATTTCAGTAAAGGAGATAAGAATAGCGGAAACAGTTGTTATTAAGAAACAACAAGAATACCAGTTTAGGCAAGAGATAAAGTGCCTTAAAATCAAAAAGGAAATCAAGACAAATAATAAAATATTGTCATTGAATCCATTTTTGGACAAGGATGGGGTTCTAAGAGTTGGAGGAAGATTGCAAAACTCCAATGCAGAATTTAATGTTAAACATCCAATCATTTTAGAAAAATGCCACCTAACAAGCTTATTAATAAAAAATGCTCATAAGGAAACATTGCATGGAGGGATAAACCTTATGCGAAACTATATCCAAAGAAAGTATTGGATTTTCGGGTTAAAAAATTCGTTGAAAAAGTATTTAAGAGAATGTGTAAAGTGTGCAAGGTATAAACAAAATACAGCTCAGCAAATAATGGGTAACTTGCCAAAATATAGAGTGACGATGACATTCCCGTTTCTTAATACTGGAATAGATTACGCAGGTCCTTATTATGTTAAATGTTCAAAAAATCGTGGCCAAAAAACATTTAAAGGATACGTTGCCGTATTCGTTTGCATGGCCACCAAAGCCACTTAGAAATGGTAAGCGTAGACGGGGAAAATGTTCCAATATCTATTCAGACAACGGAACAAATTTTGTAGGAGCTGCAAGAAAATTAGATCAAGAGTTATTTAATGCAATACAAGAAAATATAACGATTGCAGCGCAGCTTGAAAAGGACAGGATTGATTGGCATTTTATTCCCCCGGCAGGACCTCACTTCGGAGGTATTTGGGAAGCTGGGGTTAAGTCAATGAAATACCATTTAAAGCGTATAATCGGCGACACTATTTTGACTTACGAAGAAATGTCAACTCTTTTATGTCAAATAGAAGCATGCTTAAATTCAAGGCCATTATACACTATAGTTAGTGAGATGGACCAACAAGAGGTTTTAACACCAGGTCATTTTTTAATTGGAAGACCACCTTTAGAAATAGTCGAACCAATGGAAGATGAAAAAATCGGAAATTTGGATAGGTGGAGACTTATCCAAAAAATGAGGAAAGATTTCTGGGTTAAGTGGAAAAGTGAATATTTGCATACGCTCCAGCAAAGGAATAAATGGAAAAAGGAAATTCCTAATATAGAAGAAGGGCAAATAGTTTTATTAAAGGATGAGAATTGTCATCCTGCAACATGGCCTTTAGGAAAGGTGGAAAAGGTCCATAAGGGGAATGATGATAAGGTCCGGGTGGCTAAAGTAAAGATGCAGGAAGGATATATCATTAGACCCGTTACTAAAATTTGTCATAGAGAGCAATTAGAAGAAAATATGAAGAATTTGTTAGATAACCAGAACAACCTTGATAAACTAATTCAAAAACAAACATCTGTGGTTGATTCAACTTCTAATCTATTAAAGAGAACAACGGAAGATGTTAACTCAAATTTTAGAAGTATGCAAATAAGAATTGAGAACATGACAGAAGTTCTTAAAGAAAATTATTATGTTTATAAGGAATCAAAAAAATTCTTTATGATTACGAAACAGCTACACTCATTGATTGAAGAAGGCGAAAAAATTCAAGCAGGCATTATAAGCCTGTTGATTGATATTAATCACGGTAGGCTAAATACAAATATTCTCAGGCCAAATCAGCTTAAAAAAGAAATTGCCAAAATTCAGCTGAGTCTTTTCGAGAACCTAGTAATTCCAGGAAAACGGTCAGGTACGGAGCTTAAGGAGGTGTATACACTGTTAACAGCCAGGGGTTTATTCATCGACGATAAATTGATCATTAGTGCAAAAGTGCCTCTGTTTAGCAGGCATCCATCCAAATTGTTCAAGCTTATTCCGGTGCCAATTCGAAATGAAGATCG
>NW_001847112.1:0-1044 GCF_000001215.4 Drosophila melanogaster | reverse complement strand
TCTTCGAACTGGTCGATGGCAAAACCTTTGCTTTCGGAGTGGGAGTCGCTGGCTTCCCGCGAGTGGATAGCGGAGATTGCGGGTTGAACTTTTGTTCTTTTCCAGGTGCGGGTGTCTTTTTCTTGTCTCCCTCTAGGGGCATGCTCAGCTATGCCCTAGGAGAAGGAAGTCAAGAAGGCCTGCACGCCGCAAAAAATGTGGAATTGAAAAAGAACCAGACACAGAGGGCACCCAAATCTGGATGGACAAAGGATCGCGTCGGAATTCGGGAGAAAGTTGCAATTGGGATCTGGAGATTGGAGCACAAAAGGAAAAAAATCCCAATTTTTGTGAAATAAGGCCCCAATAGATCTTCAATCAACTGGAAAAAAGCTTAAATGAAGCACAACATAACTAAAATTCAGTGTGAAAAAATAGCTAGGAGGATTCACAAAAAAGCTAGAGTGAAGTCCACTAGAAGATATAGCTATATTGGAGTCTAGAAAAACAATAGCTCAAATTTATAAAAAAAAAAACTATGAATTGCAATTTCTGGAAAAAATAGCTAAAAAAAATAGCTACCAGCTGGAGTATAAATTTGAATTAATGGAAAAATAGCTAAATAATAGCTACCAGATGGTGTCTGGGTAATAGCCAATAATTTTTAAAAAATCGCTACCGACTGGAAATCCCGAAAAAAATAGCTAATATATAGAAAATAGCTATAAATTGGAATTTTATGGAAAAATAGCTTAAAAAAAATAGCTATCGAATAGAGTTCGGATGATAGCTAATAATTTATAACAATAGCTACCGGATTTAGGACCACACCAAAAAAAAATCGCGACAAACGGATGCGAAACATAAACACCAAAAAAAAAAAAAAAAAACCAACAAACACGCCAAAAAGCCAAGTTGGGAGGCTGATAAATTTGGGTGGAACTGACAAATAATTATTTTAATTTAGGAACCAGAAATAGGAGCCAGAAATAGCTTGTAAAAAATTATTATTTGGCTTAAATAATTATTCAATAATCGGGTCAGTTTTTATTTCTTAAATTTTGT
>NW_001847275.1:0-1005 GCF_000001215.4 Drosophila melanogaster | reverse complement strand
CTTCTGCCGCACTAATTCTTCTCATGTCCATCCTCCGATTTGACTTTTGAGTCCTGGTGGGGTTTTCTTCACATAGCTTCATCAGGAATCGGCTGGAGTGCGGTTGTCTTACCTTTTTTATCCGGATGCTTGAGGTGAGAGGATTTTTTATTTACGTTTTTATGACATCCATCTAATTGATTTGTTTTTCAACAGTGGTTTAGGCTATGCGTCGAGGAAGGTGATGATAAGTAGACCATTGCGGAAGTAGACATACGTGCGCTTTTATGTCGGATATATATATAGATATAATAGATATAAATATAAATAAATGTAATGTAAATTTAGATGGATGTATCGATGTCAAGATTATTGTTATTGCTTCCTTGTATGATTAAAGCCATTAAAATGTCAATTTACTTTTCTAAATTGTCGACTCTATTAGCTAGGTTTATGTCCGAGTTTTTCTGTAGGTAAGGATTGGAATTTATGGCGATGGTGAAGCTTAGTCGATAATTCTTGGCTTAAGGTTAGCTCTGGCGGCTCTGGTGGTAGTCGGAGGGCTGTCGTTGCCGACTCGGCTGGGATTAGAAGTACCTTTTTCAGGTTCATGGTCAGTTTATTCACTCCTTTCGTTTCGGAGCATGTCCTGCTATTTTTCCAGATGTCTTTGCGCTGGGTTACTTGTCTTGGGTAAAGGCCGTGGCATTGCCTTGTCCTTTGAAGCTATCCTACCCTTTTTGGGTATTTTATTGGTGTTTCGGCGCCATTTATTCAGTCGCTTCTGAATGGCCGTGTCATGGGAGGAGAAACGTGGTCTTCTGTCGTTCATATTTTGCCGGAAAGGATTTAACATCGACTTTCTGGCTGCCTCTTGGCGAGCTTCGGCGATTGATCTGCTCAGGATTGCTGAGCTGTGTGGCAGCCGAGGGGTGTTATTACGTGGAGGGAGCCTTGACGTCTATAAAGGTTATGGGTTGCGTCTTTAATTGTCCGTATTTTGTTTATGTCAATGTTATACCGCAA
>NW_001845081.1:0-5465 GCF_000001215.4 Drosophila melanogaster | reverse complement strand
AGAGCATCGGCGTCAAATGAAAAGTCCTTGCACCGTCGCACTGCCAAAATTCTGCGCTGACGGCGCCTGGAGCAGATCCATCTGCATGGTGCACCACCGTGGATTTAATCCTTGCAGATAATGCGCTTGTAGGCAGTGCACTCGTAATAGCGTTAAGCAAATCATTAGAAGGCAGTGCATCACAATGGCTGTCGCAGATATGCTTCGCTGGCATCACGTGGCCGCAGTTTAAAGAACTGTTCATACAGCGATTCGTAGGAATGGAGACGTCTGCTGCTATTTTGATGAACGGACGTCCAACACCTGGAGAGAGCTTTGCCCAGTATGGAAGTCGCATTGTCACCTTATTGCTATCCAAGTGGAAGGCCAAGGATTTGGAGGAGATTGCGGTTTCTGTAGCGTTGGCTCACATAGCACAAATCGATAATAAGTTGTTGCGTTGGGTGTTTACGACTAATGTGGCTACGCGCAATGAGCTTCAGCAACAACTGCAAGCTTACGCCTTCAAGAAACTTAACAACGATGATGATTCTGGCCCAGAAAGAAAGAAGTCAAGAATGCAGTCGCAAATCAAGTGCCACTTTTGTGAGAAAGTTGGCCACAAATTCGCCGAATACCGTGCTCGAAAGGAAGGTACATCAAACACAAAAGGAAGAAACTACAGCGGAAGCAATACACCTGGGTTAAAAGATCGTTCAAACATAAAGTGTTTTAAATGCAACGAAATGGGACATGTGGCGTCTGTTTGTCCCAAAGGCAACAACAAGTACATCGAAAAGCGAGTTGACGTGTGCAAATTGAGTGAGCCAAGTGGACTGTTCTTTCAATTGGGTGAGCCCTTTCCATTCTTTTTCGATTCGGGCGCCGAATGTTCTTTGATAAAAGATAAATTAAGTAACAAATTGGCTGGCAAGAGAATTAATAACCTAGTTGTTTTAAGAGGAATTGATGACAATGTAGTTAAGAGCCACTTGCAAATACTATCAACAGTCCAAATGTCTGAATTTAATTTATAAATTTTGTTTCATGTTGTAGTGGATAACTATTTGAAGCACGACATAATGGCCAAGACATATTAAAGCTTGGTTTCGGCGTATTGATTGAATCTGATAAATTTAGTATTTACAAATCAAATGTTATCAATGTCTCTCAAAATAATGCACCTGAGAACAGTTTGGAAACACTTTTTGACGCCAATACAGAATTAGATGATAATAATAAATGTAGATTAAGAGATATATTGGAAAAGTATGTCGATAATTTCGTAATTGGGATACCAAATAAGCGTGTAATTACAGGTGCATTAGAAATTCGTTTAATTGATAAGAATAAAACTGTTCAAAGGCGCCCATATCGACTTAGCGCAGAAGAAAAACTCTTAGTTAGAGTAAAGATAGAACAAATGCTTGAAGCTAACGTAATTCGTCCCAGTAGTTCTCCATTTTGGAGTCCAATGCTATTAGTCAAAAAGAAGGACGGTAGTGACAGGTTGTGTATAGATTTTCGTGAGCTAAACCTAAATACGATTTCGGATAAGTTTCCATTACCGCTGATTTCCGATCAAATAGATCGCTTACGGGGTGGCAAATATTTTTCCATCTTAGACATGGCCAGCGGATTTTATCAAATACCGATTCATCCAGATTCTATAGAAAAAACAGCATTTGTGACTATCAAGGGTCAGTACGAATTTCTGGCCATGCCATTTGGTCTAAAGAATGCATCGGCTGTTTTTCAACGGGCTATTGTTCGAGCCTTGGGGGACTTAGCCTATTCCTATGCAGTTGTTTACATAGACGATGTGCTGGTAATTGCGAATACAAAAGAGGAGGCATATGAGAGGTTGAATACAGTGCTAAAAGCGTTATCAGAGGCAGGGTTCTCGTTTAATATAAAAAAATGTAATTTTCTTTGTACAGGAATAGAGTACCTAGGATTCTACATCAAGGATGGAGAAATTAAACCAAATCCTCGTAAGATAGAAGCTCTTTCTGTTTTATCTCAGCCAACCTCGGCAACGCAGTTAAGGCAGTTTATAGGTCTGGCATCATACTTCAGACAATTTGTTCCACGATTCTCAGAGAAGATGAAGCCACTGTATCAGTTAACCTCTAAGCTAAATACTTTTGCTTGGAAGGAGGAACACGAGAGGATACGGCAGAATATTATCAAAGTGCTTACATGCGATCCTGTATTGACCATATTCGACCCTGAGCTTCCAATCGAATTGCATACTGATGCCAGTGCAGTGGTTACGGTGCCATGCTCATGCATAAAATAGAAGGGAAACGCAGAGTAGTCGAATATTATAGCAAATGCACGTCGATATCAGAAGCCAAATATCACTCGTATGAATTAGAGACGCTAGCTGTCTATAATGCAGTAAGACATTTTAGACATTACTTGCACGGTAGAAAATTTGTTGTGTATACTGATTGCAATTCGTTGAAAGCTAGTCTTACAAAGGCCGAGTTGACCCCAAGAGTACACCGCTGGTGGGCGTACTTACAGGCATTTGACTTTAATGTAGAATATCGTAAGGGTAACCAAATGGCCCATGTGGATTTTTTGTCACGAAATCCGATTCCCCCAGTTTCAAACGCCATAAGCAAAGTAGACGAAGTTCGTGTTGATCTGGCGACAATAACAGATAACTGGCTATTGGCCGAACAGCAACGAGATGAGGGCATAAACAAAATCCTGGCTCAATTGAATAACGAAGACACAGAGGCAAACATCGATAAAACATACCGAGGTCCGAACTGGATTACTGTATCGCAAAATACAGCGTAATGGCAAGACCCATTGCCTACCAGTAATCCCTAAAGCCTTTAGGTGGTCTGTTATAAACCATGTACACGAAGCTGTAATGCATTTGGGCTGGCAGAAAACTTTAGACAAGGTCTACGAGAATTATTGGTTTGAGCATATGACCAAATATGTAAGAAGATTTGTGGAAAACTGCATGACATGCAAGTTGTCTAAGCCTCCATCAGGCAAAATACAAGTTGAGATGCACCCAATTCCCAAGATTGACATACCGTGGCATACCGTTCACGTGGATATAAGTGGGAAACTCAGTGGAAAGAACGATCTAAAGGAATACATCATAGTTCAGATTGATGCGTTTACTAAGTTTGTTCACTTGTATCATTCTCTAAATCTTGACTCGGAAAATTGTATTAAAGCTATAAAGTCAAGTATATCTTTCTTTGGAGTTCCCAGTCGTATTATAGCGGATCAAGGCAGAAGTTTTGCTAGCAACAAGTTCCGGGAATTTTGTTCAACAAACAAGATTGAGTTGCACCTAATAGCTACAGGTGCCAGCAGAGCAAATGGGCAGGTGGAAAGGGTGATGAGCACTCTCAAGACTATGCTAACTGCTGTGGAAATGAGTCAGCGATCATGGCAGGATGCGTTGGCAGAGGTCCAACTGGCCATGAATTGCACGACAAATCGAGTCACTAAAGCAAGTGCTTTGGAATTGCTTATAGGAAGAGAAGATAGGCCTTTTGGGTTGTTACCAGTCGATGGGGAAGAAAGTGTAGTTGATAGAGAACAAATGAGGGTACAGGCCAAAGAAAACATGCAAAGGAATGCACAGTACGATAAACAAAGGTTTGATAAAAACAAAGCAAGAGTAGTTCGATATATGGTAGGTGATCATGTGTTACTGAAAAGCGAAGAGCGTCATCAAACGAAGCTAGACCCGAAATTTAAGGGCCCATTTCAAGTACTTCATGTACTAGATGGCGATAGATACGAATTGAAGTCGTTAGTTAATAAGCGAACATATAAATATTCGCATGAATGGCTAAGAGCGCTGCCAGACAGACAATTGACAGGAGAATGTAATGATGACTCTCAAGAGGGAGAAGAGTTAAAAGATGGCACTAGTGATAGTGCATCTGTGTCCCAAGAAGGGAAAAATTTGGCAAATAGCACGAGCATTTGTAAAAAAAAAAAAAAAAAAAAGAGATGACTGCACTATAACAGCTAACTCGCAGGGACGAGAAGTGTTATGGCGGGGGTCAAGAGATGATGACTGCACTATAACAGCTAACTCGCAGGGACGAGAAGTGTTATGGCGGGGGTCAAGAGATTGGGTGTGAGAGAAGACACGCCAATGTTATTATGAGAAATTAAAGTCATGAAAAATGTAAATGGTTTGAAGTTGTGATATGTAAACTGGAGATGTCTTTGTAATTAAGTCTGTAAATGAAGAATAAATAATGAGATGAAGTGTCAATTAAATTGGTGTAAGCGGCTCTATAAGTTAATAAATGTAACAGAGAAAGATATTTGAGTTGGTTAAATAAATTGTTATTAAGTTGACGGAGTTGTGTGGCTTGGTCTTGATTGGTGGATTAGGCACACGAGGACGTGTGAAAGGTCAGGAAGGCCGTGTCGGAGCGCGACTCTTCGCACTACAGAAATTCCTTCTGTGATTTCATATTCTGATGAAATTGTAATATTGCGGTAAAATTCTGTCGAGCGCTGCGGCAGAGGCACGAACAGCCTCTGCAGCTGAGTGAGGTCCGATCGAGTGGTCATAAATAGTGTGTTAGAGAGAGATGACAAAGTGGCACACTCCAGTGTGTATAGACATTAGATAATATGATGAAGAAGGGACATGTAAGAAGATCCCTTCAGTGAAGTTTGACTGCTGACGTCGATCGGAACTTGATGCGCTGACGCACAAAATCGCGAAGTGAATAAATGAATGGATGAGACTCCTGTCTCGCCGACATACTCATAAATTCAAAAAAGCCAATGTTATGTTGGAAAAGCTGAACTACACAGCAGGAGTCTCCAGCTATACCACCAGGGCTATAAAAGTAAACGGGGTCAGGATCCAGGCCAAGGATATGACCGCCTACAACAAAATTAAAGAAGTCATGGTGGCCAACGGATTTACTTTATTCACAAACAAACCCAAGTCCGAGAGAGGCTTCCGAGTCATCATCATACACCTCCATCATTCCACACCATGCTCGTGGATAGTCGAGGAGCTGCTGAAGCTCGGATTCCAAGCGCGCTTCGTCAGAAACATGAAGAATCCAGCTACAGGTGGTCCCATGCGAATGTTTGAAGTGGAGATCATCATGACCAAGGATGGCAGCCATGAAAAAATTATCTCACTCAAACAAATCGGTGGGCAATAGGTGGATATTGAAAGGAAAAACAGGACACGGTCCAGTGCTACAGATGGCAGGGCTTCAGGCATGTTAAAAATTCATGCATGAGGCCGCCAAGATGCATGAAATGCGCTGGCGACCACCAATCATCCTGTTGCACCAAACCAAGAACCACCCCCGCCACCTGCGTAAACTGCTCTGGAGGGCCACATTAGTGCATACAAGGGATGTCTCGCTTACAAGGCCGAAAAACAAAAGCTTGCGGCAAACAACATGGACATAAACAAAATACGGACAATTAAAGACGCAACACATAACCTTTATAGA
>NW_001846334.1:0-1271 GCF_000001215.4 Drosophila melanogaster | reverse complement strand
GGAATTTACATTGTACATATTAGGGTAGTTTTTTCCAATTTCTTAGCAATATGATAAAATAAAATAATTTTTAAAAAAATTAAAGCTTTTTAAATTCGTTTGTTAAAATCGCCGCTCGAATTAGCTACCGTTTACACATTTATATTTATTTTTAATTTTATTTTTTCTCTCATCTGACTATTTTTTAAAAGCGAAATATTTTTTTTTTAAACACTTTTAATCTTAATGTTACATTATATTAAGTCAAATGACTTAATAAATGTACTAAATAATTAAAGGAAGTACAATAGAAATTATTATAGCTACTGTAATTTCATAAATTTTTCAAAAAGAAGACATTACGTTAAGAAATAAATATTTCATACAAATAAATTTATAAAATAAATAAAAGTCATATCAAAGACACTAGAATTATTCTAGTATCTTTGCTTTGGTCATATCTTGAGGCACGAAGTGCGGACACAAGCACTCAACAATTATTGCCTAATTAATTTTTCACAAAATATTTCAATACTCTAATGACAAATATTCTTATATAGTCATTTTTTTAATTTATTTTGTGATAATATGTACATAGATTTGGCTATTTCTAATCTATTTTCAAATAATAATAACGTTAAGGCAATGCGAAACAAGAATTTTTCGCATGGTGCCAATTGATCAAAAATAATATAGATTTAAAGTCAAAGAACTTCTAAGGTGAAGGGCATATTTTGTCAAATTTAGAATGCATGAGCATACGTGTGCACACATACAGCTGTCTGCTATCACTGCATGCGTAGAAAAGAGCTGTTCGCTGTACCGCTCTCCGCTCTCTCGCATATCTTGAGGCACGAAGTGCGGACACAAGAACTCAACAATTATTGCCTAATTAATTTTTCACACGACGCAAGATTAATACTCTAATGACAAATATTCTTATATAGTCATTTTTTAAATTTATTTTGTGATAATATGTACATAGATTTGGCTATTTCTAATCTATTTTCAAATAATAATAACGTTAAGGCAATGCGCATGGTGCCAATTGATCAAAAATAATATAGATTTAAAGTCAAAGAACTTCTAAGGTGAAGGGCATATTTTGTCAAATTTACAATGCACGAGCATACGTGTGCACACATACAGTTGTCTGCTATCACTGTATTCGTAGAAAAGAGCTGTTCGCTGTAGCGCTCTCCGCTCTCTAAAAAAATTCGAGAGAGCCTGGAGCCACCTCTAGAGCCACGGCGAAAAAATCGTATGCATCTTGTTATTCTAGTGTCTTTGGT
>NW_001845761.1:0-2046 GCF_000001215.4 Drosophila melanogaster | reverse complement strand
AGTACGGGAACGAGTACGGGACCGAGTACGGGTCTAGTACGGGAACGAGTACGGGACCAGTACGGGACTAGTACGGGACCAGTACGGGACCAGAACGGGACCAGTACGGGACCAGTACGGGACCAGTACGGGACCAGTACGGGACCAGTACGGGACCAGAACGGGACCAGTACGGGACCGAGTACGGGACCAGTACGGGACCGAGTACGGGACCAGTACGGGACCAGTACGGGACCAGTACGGGACCAGTACGGGAACGAGTACGGGACCGAGTACGGGTCTAGTACGGGAACGAGTACGGGACCAGTACGGGACCAGTACGGGACCAGTACGGGACCAGTACGGGACCAGTACGGGACCAGAACGGGACCAGTACGGGACCGAGTACGGGACCGAGTACGGGACCGAGTACGGGACCATTACGGGACCGAGTACGGGACCGAGTACGGGACCGAGTACGGGACCGAGTACGGGACCGAGTACGGGACCGAGTACGGGACCGAGTACGGGACCGAGTACGGGACTGAGTACGGGACTAGTACAGGACCGAGTACGGGACCAATAGACTGGACCGAGTACGGGACCAGTACGGGACCAGAACGGGACCAGTACGGGACCAGAACGGGACCAGTACGGGACCGAGTACGGGACCGAGTACGGGACCGAGTACGGGACCGAGTACGGGACCGATTACGGGACCGAGTACGGGACCGAGTACGGGACCGAGTACGGGACCGAGTACGGGACCGAGTACGGGACCGAGTACGGGACCGATTACGGGACCGAGTACGGGACCGAGTTCGGGACCGAGTACGGGACCGAGTACGGGACCGAGTACGGGACCGAGTACGGGACTGAGTACGGGACTAGTACAGGACCGAGTACGGGACCAATAGACTGGACCGAGTACGGGACCAGTACGGGACCAGAACGGGACCAGTACGGGACCAGTACGGGACCAGTACGGGACCAGTACGGGACCAGTACGGGACCAGAACGGGACCAGTACGGGACCGAGTACGGGACCGAGTACGGAACCGAGTACGGGACCGATTACGGGACCGAGTACGGGACCGAGTACGGGACCGAGTACGGGACCGAGTACGGGACCGAGTACGGGACCGAGTACGGGACTGAGTACGGGACTAGTACAGGACCGAGTACGGGACCAATAGACTGGACCGAGTACGGGACCAGTACGGGACCAGAACGGGACCAGTACGGGACCAGTACGGGACCAGTACGGGACCAGTACGGGACCAGTACGGGACCGAGTACGGGACCTGTACAGGACCAGCACGGGACCAGTACGGGAAAGAGTACGGGACCGAGTACGGGCCTAGTACAGGACCGAGTACGGGACCAGTACGGGACCAGTACGGGACCAAGTACAGTTCCACTACGGGACCGAGTACGGGACCGAGTACGGGACCGAGTACGGCTCCAGTACGGGACCATGTCCGGGACCAGTGCGGGACCAGTACGGGACTAGTACGGGACCAGTACGGGACCGAGTACGGGACCGAGTACGGTAGTGACTTTCAGGACTTTATTTTGCATGTCTTTTAGTTCTTTTATATTTATACGCGATAGTGCGTCTGAAGGGAAATTATCTTTTCCCTTTAGGTATTCTACTGTGAAGTCGTATTCTTCAAGCTCTAGCCGCATGCGAGTTAATTTAGAACTGGGATTAGTCATAGAAAATAGATACATTAATGGTCTGTGGTCCGTTTTAATAGTGAAATGTTTGCCATAAATGTATGGTCTAAAATGGGTAATTGCCCAATGAATTGCCGCTAGTTCTTGTTCCGTTGTACTCTTATTGCTTTCTCCTTTTGTAAATGAACGTGATTCATAAGCTATTGGGAGCTGAATCCCGTTACGGTTCTGAGTTAGAACCGCTCCGCAAGCTTGTTTACTAGCATCCGTTATAATGCAAAATTCTTTGCGAAAATCAGGATATTGTAATAGTGTGGGGTGCATAAGATTTTCTTTTAGGTATTCGAATGCGTTCTGGCATTCGCTTGACCATTCAAAAGGGACATT
>NW_001846580.1:0-1179 GCF_000001215.4 Drosophila melanogaster | reverse complement strand
GAAGGCATAGGCCAAGGTGTGTTAAAGTCTCAAGGAACAACCTTAATAGAACTCTAATCAACAAAATATATTATCCCACATGAATTTCATTTGGTAAACCCAAATTTTGCAATACCATGTGATGGAATAATAGGCATTGATTTTATAAAGAAATTCAATTGTCAACTAGATTTCAAACCAAGTGAAGACTGGTTTATAATTAGACCCCAAAATTTAAATTATCCAATATATGTTCCGATAACATATAGCGCTGGCAACAATACAGTTCTTCTGCCAGCCAGATCACAAGTTATTCGGAAAATAGACATTATTACCGTAAATGATTACATATTTGTTCCTAATCAGGAAATACATAATGGAATTTATGTTGCAAATACAATAGCAGCATCCAAACATGTATACGTTCGACTTCTAAATACAACTAATTTCGACCAAGTGGTCAAAGTAAATAAAATACAATATGAAAATCTAAAAGATTATGATATTCATAATACCGACACTGGAAATAGAAGCGAACAAATACTTTCAAAACTAAAGAAAAATTTTCCAGACCAATTTAAAAATCAATTAACAGAATTATGCACACAGTATAGTGATGTGTTCGGACCGAAAACCGAACACATCCGAAACCGAACCTATATCAACAAATAATTTTTATAAACAAACATTAAGACTTAAAGATGATGAACCCATTTATACAAAAAACTATAGAAGCCCGCATAGCCATATTGAGGAAATTCAAAAACAAGTAGGGAAATTAATAAGCGACAAAATCGTCGAACCGTCTGTATCTGAGTATAACAGCCCACTCTTGCTAGTTCCAAAAAAATCATTACCAAATTCACAAGAGAAAAAATGGCGATTAGTAATTGACTATCGTCAAATAAACAAAAAACTTCTTTTTGACAAATTTCCACTCCCTAGAATTGATGACATTTTAGATCAACTAGGTCGAGCTAAATACTTTTCATGCCTTGACTTGATGTCAGGTTTCCATCAAATAGAACTTGAGGAAAACTCTAGGAATATAACATCCTTTTCAACGAGCAATGGCTCATATCGCTTCACGCGATTACCATTTGGTCTTAAAATAGCACCAAATTCATTTCAGAGGATGATGACTATATCATTCTCGGGATTAGAACCCTCTCAGGCATTCCTTTACATGGATGACTTAAT
>NW_001846921.1:0-1088 GCF_000001215.4 Drosophila melanogaster | reverse complement strand
AAAATAGAAAGTATAATTTGAGAAACTCTGTACAAAATAGAAAGTATAATTTAAGAAACTCTGTACGAAATAGAAAGTATATTTTAAGAAGCAATTGTAAACCAAAGAAAAAAACCAAGAAGAAAAGAAACCCTAAAAAATGTTTAAGCCCGTTCAAAAGTATCTCTACTAAGAAGAATAAAATAAGAAACAGGACCCTTAGCTTTAAGAAACGTTAATAGTTATAAAATCCTACGATCGGGAGATCTACTGTTCAGGACGGCCGAGTTGTAGTAGGCTGCTCCTTCTACCCTCTTCCTTTACTCTTAGTCATACATTCCTTGTCATACATACCTAATTATACATAGCCAATCTAGTCATAAGCTTATACACTCATACACCCATCCTTAACATACCAATATTATCGAGAAACTTATCGACTCGCCACTCTGCAGAGAGCGCGGCAGTCAGTCGCTGTTGAACCAAGCTAAAGTACAGATCGAAAAAAAAGAGACACTTGAAATAGTATTCGAATATTAACTTCTGTAAACGGCGGCTAAACATATTGTATTATGTGTTACAATATTTATTTACCAAGTTAATTGAACCTGATCAAGGTCTACACTGGGACTTAGTCTTAGAAAAGGTCGAATATACCCTGAACAATACACAACACCGCAGCATTAAACAGTCTCCTAGCATAATGTTATTTGGGTTACAACAAAAAGGACAAATTATGGATGAGCTAAAAGAAAAAATTGAGGAAATTGGAGAAACGATTGAAAAAAGAGATTTAGAAAGTATTAGAAATAAAGGCGAGGCAAGTCAGAAAATATCACAAGCATACAATAAAGAATATGTTGACAAAAAACGAAAACGATCAGGAGAAATTAAATAGAAATAGAAATTTTGACTCAACAACAGGCATAGCTAAGAAGTTAATTCCGAAGCATAAAGGACCCTATGTCATAAGCAAAGTTCTCAAAAATGATCGCTTCCTTCTGGAAGATGTTGATGGATTTCAAATTTCTCGCAATCCTTACCGGGGTGTATGGAGCATAAAGAATATTAAACACTGGCATAGAAAAATTAAGAGTCTACAAAATAGA
>NW_001845533.1:0-2536 GCF_000001215.4 Drosophila melanogaster | reverse complement strand
AATCGAGTCGGGACCGAGTACGAGTACGGGACCGGGTACGGGACCAGTACGGGACCAGTACGGGACCAGTACGGGACCAGTACGGGACCAGTACGGGACCGAGTACGGGACCAGTACGGGACCAGTACGGGACCAGTACGGGACCAGTACGGGACCAGTACCGGGACCAGTACGGGACCAGTACTGGACCAGAACGGGACCTTGTACGGAACCGAGTACGGAACCGAGTACGGGACCAGTACGGGACCGAGTACGGAACCGAGTACGGGACCAGTACGGGACCAGTACGGAACAGAGTACGGAACCGAGTACGGAACCAAGTACGGAACCCAGTACGGAATCGAGTACGGGACCGAGTACGAGTACGGGACCGGGTACGGGACCAGTACGGGACCAGTACGGGACCAGTACGGGACCAGTACGGGACCAGTACGGGACCGAGTACGGAACCGAGTACGGGACTAGTACGGGACCAGTACGGGACCAGTACGGGACTAGTACGGGACCAGTACGGGACCAGTACGGGACCAGTACGGGACTAGTACGGGACCAGTACGGGACCAGTACGGGACCAGTACAAGAGCAGTACATGACCGAGTACAGGACCAGTACAGGACAAGTACGGGACCAGTACGGGACCAGTACGGGACCAGTACGGGACCAGTACGGGACCAGTACGGGACCAGTACGGGACCGAGTACGGGACCAGTACGGGACCAGTACGGGACCAGTACGGGACCAGTACGGGACCGAGTACGGGACCGAGTACGGGACCGAGTACGGGACCGAGTACGGAACCGAGTACGGGACCATTACGGAACCAGTACGGTACCGAGTACGGAACCGAGTACGGAACCCAGTACGGAATCGAGTACGGGACCGATTACGAGTACGGGACCAGTACGGAACCGAGTACGGGACCAGTACGTAACCGAGTACGGAACCCAGTACGGAATCGAGTACGGGACCGAGTACGAGTTCGTGACCAGTACGGGACCGAGTACGGAACCGAGTACGGAACCCAGTACGGAATCGAGTACGGGACCGAGTACGAGTACGGGACCAGTACGGGACCAGTACGGGACCAGTACGGGACCAGTACGGGACCAGTACGGGACCAGTACGGGACCAGTACGGAACCAGTACGGGACCGAGTACGGAACCGAGTACGGAACCGAGTACGGAACCCAGTACGGAATCGAGTACGGGACCGAGTACGAGTACGGGACCGAGTACGAGTACGTGACCAGTACGGGACCGAGTACGGAACCGAGTACGGAACCCAGTACGTGACCAGCACAGGACCAGCACGGTACCAGTACGGGACCAGTACGGGACCAGTACGGGACCAGTACAGGACCGAGTACGGAACCGAGTACGGGACCATTACGGAACCAGTACGGGACCGAGTACGGAACCGAGTACGGAACCCAGTACGGAATCGAGTACGGGACCGAGTACGAGTACGGGACCAGTACGGGACCAGTACGGGACCAGTACGGGACCAGTACGGAACCAGTACGGGACCGAGTACGGAACCGAGTACAGAACCCAGTACGGAATCGAGTACGGGACCGAGTACGAGCACGGGACCAGTACGGGACCAGTACGGGACCAGTACGGGACCAGTACGGGACCAGTACGGGACCAGTACGGGACCAGTACGGGACCAGTACGGGACCAGTACGGGACCAGTACGGGACCAGTACGGGACCGAGTACGGAACCGAGTACGGGACCATTACGGAACCAGTACGGTACCGAGTACGGAACCGAGTACGGAACCAGTACGGCACCCAGTACGGAATCGAGTACGGGACCGAGTACGAGTACGGGACCGAGTACGGGACCAGTACGGGACCAGTACGGGACCAGTACGGGACCAGTACGGGACCAGTACGGGACCAATACGTGACCAGCACAGGGCCAGCACGGTGCCAGTACGGGACCAGTACGGGACCAGTACGGGACCAGTACGGGACCGAGTACGGAACCGAGTACGGAACCGAGTACGGAACAGAGTACGGGACCAGTACGGGACCAGTACGGGACCAGTACGGGACCAGTACGGGACCAGTACGGGACCGAGTACGGGACCAGTACGGGACCAGTACGGGACCAGTACGGGACCAGTACGGGACCGAGTACGGGACCGAGTACGGGACCGAGTACGGAACCGAGTACGGGACCATTACGGAACCAGTACGGTACCGAGTACGGAACCGAGTACGGAACCCAGTACGGAATCGAGTACGGGACCAGTACGGGACCAGTACGGAACCGAGTACGGGACCAGTACGGAACCGAGTACGGAACCCAGTACGGAATCGAGTACGGGACCGAGTACGAGTACGGGACCGAGTACGAGTACGGGACCAGTACGGGACCAGTATGGGACCAGTACGGAACAGAGTACGGGACCAGTACGGAACCGAGTACGGGACCAGAACGGGACCAGTACGGGACCAGTACGGGACCAGTACGGGACCAGTACGGAACCAGTACGGGACCGAGTACGGAACCGAGTACGGAACCCA